>NC_056747.1:706464336-706666432 GCF_019279795.1 Protopterus annectens
ATATATTCCCTTTACATTCAGCCCTACTATTACATGTTATATTTATTTTAGCACAATGTTCTTGTATAAGAATCATGGCTTAGTGGTAGGTCATACAGACTACTGTTTCCTGGGTTCGGGACTGACAGTGGGATTTTATTTTGCTTTTGAATGGAGTACAGGACCTGTCAATCAAAGTGACTAAGGCACTTTTAAGCAGTTGTAACCAGGTTAGCGCTGGTTTGCATGGAGCTCACGCATGCGGACTGGCGGTTAGCTCCGCGCACACACGCGCACACCCGCTTACAACCGCTTAACGGTGGTTACTCTGGCGCACACCCGCGCTATTTTCTTTGAAAGAAAAGAAAATGGAGAGACAGGAAAGTGGTCAAAAAGGGGTCACAAAGAGGGTAAGACAGTAGGGAAACAAGCTTGGGATTTGCAGGAGGGATGTAGGTAAGGCCCATAGCTGCCCATTTCTTCATCAGCAACAGCTGTGCATATGTATGTAATTTGGTGTGACATTTGAAACCTTCCACCCCTGAGAGAGGTGTCAGGACAACAATAATACTTGTTGTACAGCCAATTGTAATTGATAGTTTCCATGTCCAGCAGACATGTGTGCGGAATGGGCAGCTATGTATGGGGCGTAATTTTTTGTGGGTACAGAGTGCCCTTTTTTTTTTTCAGGTGAGAGTGGTATGTCAGGTGAAGGAAGTCGGTACAGCTGGGGAGGTAGGTTGGGTAGGTAAACAGACAAGACAAACAAGACGCATACAGGGGCGGTGTATGACACGTGTTGGGGGGTTACACATTTGACGGGGACGGAGGTTTGGATATCCAGAGCCCATGAGCCCACAGATGGCAACAGTGGAACTGATATCCCCACCCATAGGCAGTTGCCACTGTTCCTTCACTGCCCAGGATGGGGCTGTGCTGGGGGCTGTGTAGGCCAGGCAACAGTCCCGAATCTCCCTATGCACCACAGTGCGGACGCTACGGAGGGTGAGTAGTGGTTCTCCTCCGGCCATACTTGCAGAGGGGGGGGCGAGCCCCATCCCCTGCAGTGCTTCCACCCGCAGGTGGCACAGGGCCACCGGAGGAGGGTCCAGACTGGGCACTAGTGCCAGGTGCACTCGCCAGCTGAGCTGGGAGAGGTGGATCTGCTGGAACTCGCCTTCCCTGTCGTCCTATGTTTTGCATTATGTCATGACAGTTTGGGTTAGTGACATATAATACCATTCACAATTAGTTGTAACAGCATGCATTAGTATTCTCATTAACCAAACACCCAGATATTCACACCATTGAACAGCGAGCATAACACATGCATAATTTGAACAGCAATACACAGTCCAGCAACATGCAAGTTTGATTGATGGCAACAGGCCATCAGGTTTGGATGTATGAACAGGGCAGATGCATCAACGGGCATGCAAATATATATGACCCAACAGGACAAATGTCCAGGGGTGTTAATTGTGATTGCACATACCATTTTCACGTGGAATGGGTTATATGTGGTTATAGGGTGGGGTGAAGAAAATAATATTAACACCTTTGAATACCAATACATATGCTGTACATTTCTAATAGCTGCACATATATACACACTACTGTTCTAACTACAGTTTCCTATATGATAACTATTTCAACTTGGTGATAGGACTGTTACTGCAACATCAATATACATTTTATTGTTCTTCATACACATTCATATCTAGCTTTGTCCAGCTACATCATCCTGCTACATTTGCTTTATATAGCTGTAGACAAGTGTGGATGTTTGGTATATCAGACAATCATACTATCTGCATATTGCAGACTGAGAGCAACATATCCAGATTTTTGGATACACATTCCAGATGCAGCAACACTTTGAACAGATTCCCTGTTTGGTTTGGATTCTCACATGCATTTCATTCTGTACTGACTGCAGTATACTTTATTCAGGGGTTATTACTACTGTATTGCTGGATTCATGACACTTTCTCACACTCTCTCACTTGTTTTCATTTTACTGTTCAGGATGGTACTTACTTCTAGGCTTTATTGACATGTTTTACCTGTAGTTATTACAATCCTTTCAAGCAGTCTCACTTCTGTCATGTTTCAGTATTTCAACAGGGATATATTTCACACGTGATTTCATCATCTTCTGCAGCTATACTTTTCAGCCTGCTGCAGGTTGTGTACTATTTTCTTACAGGTGGGGCATTTTTATTTCAGAATTTATGTCAGACATTTTCATTTTTCTGTTTGGCTTACAGGCTGCAACACACTTTTGTAATCAAGCAATACTTGCAAACACTTTCACACTGTTACTTGCACATTTTATTCCTTAGTGACTACACTGCACTCTTTTGCTGACTGTCATACTTTTATATTTCTTTACAGTTACTGGTAGTGGATTACTGACCTGCCTGGTGGCGTAACCACACCAGCCTATCACCATAGGCTCTGCGGTTCACAGAACGGACACCTGCAGCTGTAATATAAATTAAGTAATATTGGAATACACATCTCCATAATATCAGCTAGTTTAATTTCTTACATACATAATTAAATGTAACTTACTCAGTAGTGGGGCGTTGGGCATTTGCTGGGCCTCCTGGATCCAAAGGTTCAATTGGTCCTGCTTGCGTCTCTTCAGGTCCGCATTGTGGTGACGGACCTGCTCACCAGTCCTTGGAATCCCTGTGGAACTGGTGAGATCATGAGCCAACCGGTCCCATGCCTTAGCCCTGTATGCTCCCCACAGGACCTGGCCCTGCATGAGTTGGGCCTCATGATTGTGGACTAGGAGTCAGACCATGTACCTGGACTCCTCAACGCCCCACCTCTGTGCTCGAAAGCAACTACCCTCTCCTACTCCTGTCATTCTGGCTGCAAGTCAGTCTACAATCGTTTATGCTGTGTATTACCACCTATGGGGCTTGTATAGTCAGTTTTTCCCGCACATATCTGTGATTGGCCATTTTGGAATTGTATCAACTTCAGTAAACCTGCATTGTCATGCTCCAGTTTGTATTCATTCCTATATATTAGCTATTATTGCATTTATAAGTACTGCTGTCATGGCTTAGTGGTTCAGTACCTTGACTATGGTGTATAGTATCCTGGGTTCGAACCTGGCCACTATTTTTTATTTTTTATGACTGTCTAGACAAGCTGAGGGGTGTGTCTGTGTAAAGGCAGTTTTGATACGGCTTGCTCAACGTTGCCCATCGGTTAGCTTGTTGGCACGGTGCGCAGCTCTGCGCAAACAGGGTACGCTGGTTTAAGCCTCATTTGGCTATCAGCACGCATATTACACTCAGCTCAGTTAGGGGCACATAGATTTAGCGTGTTAAACCACTGCTCAGCTACGGGCACTCATTTTGCACCAGTTAAACCACTGCTCACCTACGGGCAGATGCACTCACCCTGTAAAACTGTAGCTCAGCTATGGGCACATCTGGCATTTTTTATTGTTTTGTTACCTCACATTTCTTCAATATAAATGGGCTATTTCATTACATTTTACATAAAGTGTGATTTTATGTGTACATATTTGTCAGGGACTTGTTTCGTGCTTATTTGGCTAAAAATAAAAATTGGTGTTGGGGGGGGCTCGAACCATGAATGCCTGCTCTTCAGCCAACATCTCTACCGCTACACTATTGCTTCTTGGCTTACTTTGCATATTTAGTTCTTATATGCTTTCCCACTGACTGCTAACTGTAGCTGCGCTACGGGCACGCCCACGCAAACGAGCGCACTCACGGTTAAACATCTTTACAATTTAAAAAAAAATTATGTGATGTTCATTTGTACATTTTATGTTCGTAGTCTGTGGGGACATGTGTTGTGTTGTGTTTATTCACATTTCCATGGAGTCTGTCGTGGGTGTTTACTTTGGGCACTTTTACTCTTCCTGGGGCGTGTCCGCTTACAGGGCTCGACCTACGGGCATGCCCCCTACTGTCTTACACGGACCATGTTAGCCTTAGGTGTGATTCAGCATGCTCTCATGAATATGCAGAGCATGCTGACATCACTCCGTTTAACTGCAGCCTCCGTGTATGAGTTATAACTCTTACACGGAGGGCTTTGTGAATCCTGCCCATGGTTTAGGCAACAGAACACAGAAACTTTAATAAAAGCAGGTAAGCACCTTTTGGTGAGAAAGTGTTTACCTACTAAGTTTCTGTGTTCTGTTGCCTAAGCCTTGTTTCTCTGCTGATATTTGTCTACTTATGTATTAATATTAGTTTAATACTCATGCTGTAACATCACAATACATGTATAATTTTTTATGCATGATGCATTTGATGCAAAAGAAAAAGGAAAATGGACATATCTGTGAGCAACAAATCTAATGATGCTTGCAGTAGGTATACTGTGAAATCATAATATGACAATGCATTTGGAAGCTAAAATATGCATTGTGTCTTCACTTAAATGACAAAATATTATTTACATTAGCTTACTCATTACAGCTGAGGGACGCCTCCAAGGGTTTGTGCAGTTACATTCTACGGACACCTCCATGCATCAAATATTTTTTGTTCATATTTGTGTTAATAATTCCAAAACCATACCACATGCAAAATATTAGAAACTTTCATCTTAAAACTTACAAAATGGCAAATACAACTGTATTGATATTTGATATCTGTCAAGTGTAAGTAAAGAGATATTAATTGTTGTTCATGTAATATTAATTTATGTTTTCATAAATTTTATGTTTTTTCTAAATATCTTGACAACCAAGTAACACAGACTGCTTTACCTTATATAAAAGCTCAAAGCCAGATGAACAAAATGCAGCTTACACATGTGTGTAACTTATGTGGGTGCTGGAATATTTTAAGCTGTTTACAAAATATTACAAACTTAATAGTATAGTTTATCCTGGTTTTGAGAAAGAACAGAGCCAGATTTTAGTTAGGAAGTCTTTCAGGGTGGTTTTTAAAGATGGTGGAGAGGGTATAGACCTAATGGATACAGGTAAGAAGCTCTATGCCTTAGCAACCTTGTACAAGTACAGGCAAAGCCTAGCAGATTTGCTAAGTTTGTAGACAGTCAGGAGTTTTTGGTCACTGAATCTGAATGACCGACTGGGAACACAGTTGAGTAGGATTTTTTTTTAGTGCTCGACAGGTAGATGGATGCTGGATAATTTTAAAGGAGGTAAGAATTTGTGTATACGTTAATTGATATGGCAGTTCTAACAATTTAGGCCTTTGAGTGCTTTACAATGGTGGGGTGAGAAAGGGGTATTTGCTGCAAATTTAGCAACTTTGTTATAGCATTGCTCAGGTTTTAAATTTTGTGTAGTCTGGAGGTTAGTAAGGATGGAAGCATCATAAAGAAGAGCGGGGATGAGATAAGTAGTGACAAGTCTAGTTTTAGTTGCTTCAGTGAGAAAGTTTTTGGCTCTGTAAAGCATCCCTAGTTTATGACATGTTTTTCTTATGCAATTTTTTATATGTATGTTGAATGTAAGATTATTATCCACTATCACCCCTAATAGTTTGCTATGAGAAGTAATTTCAATGGTTGTACTATCAAGAGAGCACTTTAAATTTCATTTTTTCATGAGAGAGGGATTCGGGGTGAAAAGTGATGGTTTGGTCTTTTTTTGGGTTGAGCATGAGTTGTGAGTTATGAAGCCATGTTTCAATGGCTGTTAAAGCTCCCTGAGTAAGTTTTTGAAGGTGTACCATGTTATCACATGTGCAAATGAGAATGGAACCATCTGCATATTGTATTAGGGTGGCCTGTTGTGTGGTTGTATAGAGGGTGTTGGTGAAAATGTTAAAGAGGGATAGAGCCTTATGGTACACCAGTGGTGACTGGGAGGTATGGAGAGAGCATGGGGTGCCATTTTACTGACTGATGTCTATTGAACAGGTAGCTTCTGAACCACAGAAGAGTGGGCTTAGAGAAACCTAGTGAGGACATTTAAAGTAGATGTTTGCTGTGACAAACTGTCAAAGGCTTTAGACAAGTCTAGAAATAAGGAAATTACTAGTTTGCCATTATCTCTAACTTTATTAACAATCTCCGGGATTCATGAAGCTCGGCACAAGGCTGGCATTAGGCTTGCACTGACCATGTGGCCTACAGATGGTGCAGTAGTGCCATATGCATATTAATGAAGGCACGCTGCTACCACAGCCACCTGCATAGGAAACGAGAGCGAGTGCATGGGGCGTGTCGAAGTGCCGCACGGAGGCATGGAAATGTCGACTGTTGACGTGCAACCTAAAATGCTGAATATTACAGTCAGCCTGCAATATTAATCATACCTGTCAGTGCCCGTGGATGCTGAAATGTATGCAAGGCATGCAAGAGAGTTCTTGCAAACACAAAATTAATAAGCAAACACAAATGCACGTTAGCGAATACCAAGTCCCCATCCCTCGAACAAATGACATTTAAAACCGTGTGCCCATATTCTAATGCAGTGTTGATAGTCATACCAAGTGGAAGTGAAACGCATCATGTTAACGCGCCGCCAATAGCTAAGTCTATGCCAATGGTCAGGGTTACCACCTGTCCCACATTGTGAGGGATAGTACACAGCTGGGCAGTTGTGTCCATACCAAAACCATTATAAATGTAAAATATCCTGCGACCATATGACATAATTATGTCCCACATCGCATGTAATAGTCACATACAATAGTTATTTCCGTATGTAACATACCACATGTTACAAGAAATAGAATAAGCAAGTAAACGAAACAGAAGGAGCATATAAACTGCTGCAACAATAAGCTTACATGTAGGCATAAAACAAAAGTATTATCCATTTTACTGACTGTGGGTATGTGTTGTCCTGTAGAATCTGATCTGTGTCCGGAATATATCCCATCCTGACCATATGAAAAGGTGGCAACCCTACCAATGGTCAGAGCATTCAGCCAAAATCCGCCCATATGTGGTCCAAGCCGTTCTTGTCAGGATGTGTTAAAGTTGAATGGGTGTTACCCGGGTGTACCTGCCATTTCATGAAAGATAAGTATTTGCATGTACCTATGTGCGTGATGTACAGCATGTGGAAGGTGAAAAATGCCAGGGTAGTCCTCACAACCATACAGGTACCTGACATATGTAGTGTATGCAATGTGTACCCTTGACTGTGCCATGGGCCATCAACCAAAGAAGGGATGGATGGAGTGTTTGGAATATGTGTGTGGGGGGATGGGTAATGTTATAACCCACAAAGGCGAGACTGTGTTGGATGCACAATAGGTGAACTGGAGGTGTATGAGGGAGCAGCGAGTGAATCAGAAAGAAACACAAAGAACAAACATACACATCCGCAATACAACCTGACAGGCCATACTGTAGAACACAATCACACAAACATATGAATATTAAAATGTGCGATACACATGTACAGAAACGTCACCGGCACATGCCCACAGAATGGTCTGGATGGAACTGAGCCATCCAACTGCAACACACCTAGATGCATAACTGAATACCCATCAACCCCTCACAGCACACAACCCGCCCCCATTCCAGAACGTCCACCAAATCCAGCCATACTCAGGCTACTAGCTTGGAGAAGCCATATCTACACATACTGACCACTACTCATATGTAGTAGGCAGTGTCACCCTAGGCAGTGTCAGGATTGCAAACTATGTATCCCTTGCATGTAAAACCCCATCACATTTTCGCACATCCAAAAAAATCGAAGGTTGTTTTCTTGTTCAATTTTTGGATATCCCTCATGGGATAAGTATCCTGAGTAAACATCAGACTTGGTATCACAACACGATGTCCAGTCCTGTAGACATGTGGACACAAGTTGTATGTGCAGTAGTGGTTCACGAGACTGCTCAGCCTCATGCCTGTCATGCAGAACCTACTACCCGGGATCACATACCTGCTCGTGATGCACGTCTCCCCACATGAATTATCGAGAGAATATACTGTACACAGTCGCATAGTGGCACTGGGAAATAGGGTGATTAAGGTGCTGATGTAAGCAGGGTACCTCCTGTCCCACTTTGTGAGGGACAGTCCCTGTTTGGGTAGGTGTGTCGTGACCAAGAATGATACAATGGCAAATGTCCTGTGATTGTAGGAAATAACTATGTATCATATTTCATGTAACAGTTGCCTAAAATAGTTATTTCTGGATGTAAAAAACGTAAATCATACAAGAAACAGAATAAGCAACTAAAGTGCTACAGGAATAGGCTGTCATCTAGGAAAATAATGAATGTTCTAAATCCTGTACTGACCGTGGGTATGTGTTGGCCTAAACAATCTGGTGTGTTCAGAATATATCCCATCCTGGACATATGAAAATGTGGCAACCCTAACAATGGTCAGAGCATTCACACAATAACTGGCCAGCCTCTTAATCACTCCTAAAACCAGTGACCTTTGGAGGAAAGGTGTTGAATGACACTTGAATGACTAATAACAATAATTAAAAGTAATAGACGCTTTTAACTGCAGAAAATAAGTATTAATACACATGGCTCTGAATTTGTCAACACGTTTCAAGTTAATAGTACTAATATTGTAGAAGTGTCTGTGATTGTCCCTGATTTGTCATTGCCTTGTCCCTGTTGAAATTAGTCCCTGAGTGTTACAGAGGTCCGTACACATATGTACACCAACCGCCACATTTGTTGACAGTACTATTGAATATCTGTAGTGAAGTCATAAGTGATGTCCAGAATAATATCCATGGGATATAGGGAGGCAAAGGCAGCAGGGATGCGTGGTGTACATTCAACTGTATGGGAAATGTAAATAAGTATGTAGGTGTATGTACAGACAGATATATATATATATTATATATATATATATATATATATATATATATATATATATATATATATATATAAATGAATGAATGAAATGGTCACAATAAAGCATTCGTAATTAATGTGAAGGGAAACACACCTCACCCTGTATTATGTAGTTGAAACACCCCCCACCCTATATTATGTATTACCAACATAATAATCTGGTCAGAGGTGCCCAAACCCCTGCGTCTGTAAACACATGTAGAATGTTAAAATTGGTACCAACTCTGTCCATGTGCTACATCTGACATTTGAACAGGTACAGGGCAGCTCCGGTCACCAGTCAGACAAGCCTAAACCCGGATCACCACATGAACACCCTGACAATCAAACACATGTATGTGCCAGGACTATAAGCTTTGGAGTTCTGAATATCCTTGGAGTGAGTAAACATGCAGCACAGGTCCAGAGCTGTAGGGAATAGGGAATGTCGCATGTGTAGTACTGTGGTTTTCCCAGCAGGAGAATGGATGTCTGCTGTGTAAGTGAAGCAGTGAGGCATATGTTAGAGTAGCTATGAACCATGAGTATACATATAAATGAAGCAGAACACCAATAGTGTAGTGGTTAGAGCATCCGTCTAACATAAAGGCATTCCCGGTTCAAGTACGACTATAGCACATATAATTTTCTTGTGTAATGAATGCCTCTGTGCTGTAAAGCCAACATTTAAACATGTAAAGGTGAACGTGTGTTTTGCATGGGGCCATTAACCGGATTCCTTCAAAGTGGTACTGTCATAATGAATAAGGCACACGTAAGCACAAAGAAGTGGCAGTAAACATACATAACTCACAATAAGGATATGCAAGTGCACCTGCGCAGGTGTAAGTGGCTCCCAGCATAGCAAATGTTTGTTGTTATGTACACATGTAACTTATATATATATATATATATATATATATATATATATATATATATGTATACATACATACTGTAAGAATGAACGTCGAAAGAATAAAGCATACACAAGGGTTGTGAAGGGAACGTAGAGGAACTAAGGTATTATATAGTGCTTGCAGCGTATGTCAGATAAAGCTGCACAAGAGTGAGAAGAGCACCACTATTCACACCAGAGGCAGGGTTATACCAGTGGCCATAATACCGTTGAACTGCTACGTCAACATTACACACAGATGAAATGTAGTTCATGTTGTGACCACCTACACTTGTAACCCGCAAATGGCCGTAATCCATAACACCAGGAAAGGCACGTATGTGCAAATATAAATGGCAGGAGACCCTGTGAATACACGGCGGTATAAAATGTGTGTAGGGCCCCAAACACTCTGGATTGGGCAATGTGTAAAGGTGTGTCATGGCTGCGATATCAGGTGGATAATGGCTGTTACACGTGGAAACTCAACACGGGTGGGGTGGAGAAACTATGGCTATGCAATTATGGATACAGGAGTGCCAGGGTTGGTTGCGCCAGATCCAATGGAGCGGCCCATGTAGGTCAGCTAGTACATAATAGTTATAGATGCATACGCACATGCAGACATCAATATGTTGAAGTACATTCTCTGTAACACATGCACTCCATTTATTGACATAAATAATATGAATGTGCACAGAAAAATACAGTAGCAGGAATAATAGGCTGTGCTGATGAGGAATAGGTCAAATGACACTGTATCACATCACACTTATCATCGGTACTCCATACATGAACAAATTGCGACATCTGTCCACTGTATAACGTGCTATATACCGATTACAAGTTAACCGGAGTGAAGTGTCGGTGTCATAATGACTAAGGCAATAGTATGCTGTTGAAGCAGAGATAAAACCCAATACGCATGTGTAAGTGTGTTTGTCCAGGAAATGTATTGGTCAACGGACACACAGATATGTATATGTATATATATATATATATATATATATATATATATATATATATATATATATATATATATATATACAAAAATATATATATATATATATAGATATATATATATATATATATATATATATATATATATATATACATACAACATTTATTGATATATACACATATACGAACAAAAAAACATAAATATATATATATATATATATATATATATATGTGTCATTGTAGATATACACATGTACATAACTAGGTTACGTTACAGCAATTATGGGTAACATATGTTCAGACCGGGCATATGTTACTGTGAGGTCCAATAAACAAACGTTTACCTCCCACACTGCCCAGCTAGGCCGGTCAGACATACAGACAGGCAATAAAGGTAAATACACCGCTGCTTTCCTAACCACCGGCAGGAAAGTACCAGTGGGAGAGATCTGCAAGGCCTACACTTTAACATGGATAACGGGGTCCCTTGCGGGACACCAAAGATTCACTATACAGGCAATCCTATAGTGATTGATGCGAGCAGGATGTAGCTGTACACGGAACAGTAGGTTGTGCAAGTGTAATAACACATGGGTTGACAAAACGTATGACATTTGTCCCGAGACGGGGAGAGTGGGCAGTGTGTAGGGGTGTGTTCATACCCCAGCTGCGCTCACAATAAGTATGAGTCATGAGTGCTGTAGAGAGGTGTCAGGTAGGGGAATCATGGGTATGCAATAATGGGCCTAAGTGTGCAGGTGTTGGTTGGCAGAGATGTATTAGGGCCGCCCCGTGGAAGTAATTAATATTCCTATGTGGGCATAGCAGATGCCTATACCTCTCAAACCTGAAGAGCACATAAACTGGATAGTCCGTAAACCATTGGGGGAACACATAGGGACTATATCAGTGCCTTGTACCCGATTATCATGGACGTCCATGATTATGAATCAGAATGTAACACAGTCCTTACTAAACACTTCCAGAACTAGTGATATTAGGTGGACAGGTGGCGGAATACATGTAATGACTAATGACAACATGTATGAGTCATAAACAGCATGTACCTCAACAAATGTGAATCAATACATATGCCCTGTGACTGTCAATGTGTCAGGTTAATAGAAGCAATCATCTAAATGTGTCCCACAGGGTGTTATGCAGTGTCCCTGATACAGTGTTCATTCTCCCCTATTTGTATGTGAGGTCTGCTAGTGACGGAAAGAGCATATTCCGCCGACCACCTTAGATAGATGATAGCATAATAGTTTGGGGTTACCACCTGTTCACCTTTGTGAGGGACACTCCACTCTGGGCAGTTGTGTCCTGCAAAATGAATGTTACAGCACATGTCCTGTGATTTCGGGAAAAGTATTTTTTAAACTGATCATAAGTATTTTTTAAACTTTTTAGTTTGCATTTTTCGATCTTTTGAGCTTTTCGACTACTGTTTGTGCCTATATTACTGTTTTATTACCTTATTTTCCTGTTTTTGTGAGCTTATATTGTTGATTGCACTTGTGGGCTAAAGTATTGCTTAAAAGTAACAAACAGGCTAATACACTCAAGTGTACCAGCCTTTGATAGCAATTTAGTCGAAAACAAAGCATTTACTGCATTTTTTCTGTCTGTTTGCAAAAAACAAAAAAAAAAAATATTTCTCCTTTCCTAAACTTTCCTAGCTAGTTGTTCCAGTGATCAGATTTTGCTGATCCCTGGGCTTTGTATTTGGTTTCTGTGTTCCTCCATTTTCTTGTGTGGCCAGAGGTAGTTTCTTTACTCACCAGTGGGAGTGGGGAGTACTGAGCTGCTTGTTTGTCCTCAGAGGAGTGGTTAGAAGCAGCAACTAGTAATTCGTCGGCCATTTTGGGTCATTTCCTGTTTTTTCCAGCCCCCTGCTATAAAGCACACGTTAGCGCACTTTAGCGCGATTTAGCGCGATTTAGCGTGGAGCTGCTACCGTTGCACACTGGGCAGTGCCGGTTAATCAGATTTAAACTATTAGGGTTACCTAAACTCCACTCTTCAAATTTTCCCTTAAAACTACCTTCCTCAAAGTATACAATTGTTCTATTTAGTGTATCCTACAACTATAAATTATCTCTACTTGACTCCCAAGTAGACTATTCTCTATCTGTATAGTGAAGCACTTGCTCCTACAGTACTTATCACCTCGATACAGCACTCTTGTTATAGAAAGTACCCCAAAAAAGCAAACCCCATTTCTCGGTCACCCACATCCCCCAGAACCTTTTCTTAAGTTTTTCTGTCTATTCCTTCTAGCATGTCGAGGGATCAGTTGCTAATGTCCTCTCCTGCTCAGCTGGTGAACCTGGGAATATTGAGGCAATGTTACAATTGCCTCATGTACCTGAACAACCCTCTCCTCCTCCCACAAAACACAAATACATGCGAGAGATGCAACTATATGGCCAAACTGGAGGCTGAGCTCTCTCAACATAGGACTGGCATGACCAGACAGGAGGAGAAGGTAACCACACACACTATAGACCCAGTCTCACATAATACCATCACAACCTCAAATCATACACATAAACACACAAAGACATACTCGATGGCTCTGATCAAAAATCTACCAAAACAGCAGAAGCCACCAAAGCAGACACCCAAACAACTACCACCTCAGAACACAACACCTGCAACACATAGACCACACAGTCAGAGTGTCAAGCAGTCACAGCCCTTAAGGCCAAACACAATGCCAGACACACTAGTCATTGGTGACTCCATAGTCAGACACACTGACGTCCCGCTCACCAGACTGAGTAAGGAGAAGGTCACAGTAAGCTGCCTGTCGGGTGCTAGAATCCACCACATAACGCATGCACTCAGGTCTCTCAACAGCAGGTACAAGTATGACTCAATCATTGTCCACGCTGGTGTTAACGACCTGAGGCGTACCTCCTTGGACTACATGAAAAGAGACATAGAGGAGCTCACTGATTATGTAGCCCAAGCAGGTATGACCCTGACCTTGAGCAGTATCCTACCTTCACCAAGAATGATGCCACAACACAGAGATAAGATGATCAGCTTTAACAATTGGCTTAAACTCTGGTGTCATTCAAAGGGGATCCAATGTCTGTCTGCCTGGGATGACATGCTGGACAAGCTACGCTGCTTCGCAAGGGATGGCTTGCACTTGTCACCCTGGGATTCGGATTTTGGCAAAGGCTCTTGCCACCCCCATAGTGCCTTTTTTAGGCAAGGCTCAAATTCTAAACCTACCACCCTAGAACAAAACAAAGAAAAAAAACTAAGGGTAATGCTGCTCAATGCCAGAAGTCTCAACCTCAAGATGCACGCACTCGAGGCCCTTCTCAGTATGGAGAACATCGATGTCTGTGCTGTGACAGAAACCTGGTTCAAGGCTCCTGAGAGCACCCCAGCACTATCAGGTTTTACCTCATATCATGTGTTCCGGCACCAAAACACGGACAATACCAAGAAAGGAGGAGGGGTATCCATATTCATCAAGGACACCCACACCTCAAGATTGGTGGCATCGCACGATGCATCGGAAACCATCCAGGTGCAATTAACCATAGGCAAGACTGCTCTGCAATTTGTAGCATGTTACAGGCCACCCTCGCAAACTCAGGAACCTCATATGGCCTTCCTGAAAACACTGGAGGGGATAAATGTATCTCCGAACACCATCATACTAGGTGACTTCAACTACCCTAATATAGACTGTGAACACAACTCAAGCCCAAACACTCTAGCCCAAAAGTTCCTGGAATTCATAAACTCAAATGCCATGGAACAACTAGTCACCATCCCCACAAGAGGAGAAAACATACTTGATCTCATCATCACGAACATGGGAGCACAATGTTCAACGCCAGAAGTATACCCCTCACTGGTGAGATCTGATCACAAACTAATCTCGCTGGAGGTCCTCATCCCACCCCCACCCGAAATGAAAAAGACCACAGTAAAGAACTTCTTGAAAGCCGACTTCACACTTCTAAAGACTAGTGTGGTCTCCTTTAAGGCCCCTTACTCAAACCGCTGAATCACTTACAAATGCCTTCTACCAGCACCTGCAGGCTGCATGGAACAGGCAATCCCAAGCAAAACAAAGACTCTTTGTACCAAAGGCAAGCATCCAGTCTGGTGGACCCCAGCCATAAACAAACTCTACAACAAAAGGAGAAAGCTACTACAAGATAGAGCAAAATCCTTAAAAGGTAAGACACCGCTGATCACTATAAGTAAAAAGCTAAGAGCTCTCATAAAATCATCTAAAGCTAATTTTGAGAAAAAAATAGCTAAGGACTCTAAAGACAACCATAAGGCATTCTTTAGCTATGTCAGAAACCTAGGAGGAAACTCCCAGATATGCTCAGAATTAGTTCAAAATGATGTGAAGATTACTGATCCTGCAGACATTGCCAACATACTGGCTGAAAGGTTCAGTGCAAACTTCTCCCCTCCCCTAAAGGAGAGATATCTATACCAAATGATTGTAGCCCCAAACATCTCTAACGCCCAGGTGAGAACTGCTCTCTCCAAGGCAAAGAACACAGCATCCATGGGACCTGATGGTGTCCCCGGCTGTGTGCTCCATGAACTCAACGAGGAATTAAACCCACAGTTAGGACAGCTGTTTAATCTTAGTCTCACCTCTGGATACATGCAGGGAGTGGCTGCGACTGTGGTCCCACTCCACAAAGGCGGTGCCTCCACCGACCCTGGAAATTACCGTCCCATTAGCTTGACAAGCCTTATCTGAAAAGCCATGGAGAGGATCGTAATGGATCTCATAAATAAAGACATAGGGAACTTGCAGACTTTGGATCCAACCCAGTTTGGCTTTGTCAAAGGCAGATCATGCCTTCTAAACTTGGTTGACATTTTTGAAACAGTCACCAAGGCCATTGACTAGGGAAAGGCAGTCCATACAGCCTACCTAGACCTGGCGAAGGCTTTTGATACAATACCTCACTTGGGTATCATTGAAAAACTCATCAACTTAAATGTAAACCCATACATTACAAGATGGGTTAAAAACTGGCTGAGTGACAGAACCCACAGGGTCAGAGTTGCTGGCGCCATGTCAGACTCAAAGCCTGTCACAAGTGGTGTCCCACAGGGCTCAGTCCTGGGCCCACTCTTGTTTGGCATCTACTTTTCTGAAGTACAAGCAAACACAGGAGGGTTATGGCAGACAAAGTTTGCAGATGACTGCAAACTGGCTGCCGTAGTTGAAAACACATCCGACACAGATATCCTTCAGAAGGGTCTCACAGAAACGGATAACTGGTGCCAGAGCCATGGCCTAAAGTTAAATGCCAAGAAATGCATAGTCATACCCTTCGGGAAAAATAAGGTTACCCCTAGCTACCATATAGGTGGCAATCCCCTGAACACAGAAGAAGTTATTAGGGACATGGGAACCCAGGTTGACAGTAGCCTTTCATTCGACACTCATATTGCTAAAGTAGTTAGGAAGACCTTCTACATTGCCCACCTTATCATGAAGGGATTCACATCTAGATCAAGGGAAGTCATCGTCTCCCTATACTCATCACTCATCAGACCAATGATCGAGTACAATGCCCCACTCGGAATGCATCTGACCCGACACTTGCAGCAGCTGGAGAAGCCACAAAAGTTCCTCACCAAAAGGATAAAGGGTCTCAAAAATCTGCCTTATGCTGCCCGACTGAAAGAACTCCAGTTATATTCAGTTGCTTACCGCTTGCTCAGAGGTGACCTATGCCTGACATACAAGGCCATGTCAAACCTAGATTTGATGAACATGCTTCATCTCAAAAAATCTAGATCCCTCAGAGCCACAAGGGCAAGAGACTTAAACCTCGACATGGTTATTAATAGGACATGCTGTAGGGATAGATTCATCACCCAAAGACTCCCTATGCTGTGGAACAAAATCCCGGTTTATGTGAGGCAGAGCACCTCGCTGGCCTTGCTCAAGAGGAATCTTGACCAATGGATGGGAGATCGCAGATACACCCCAGGGGTTACCTCAGTGTCACTGCTCAACAGAGGCACAGCAAAATAATGGGCATAGTTTCTCCAAACTAAAGGGGTGGCGTAAGCCACAAAACTATGGGCTAGGCTTATAAATGCCCTCGGGCAGATAGCCTAGTATGAACCTATGAACCTATGAACCTAAGAGTTCATATATTGTTTGTAGTGGTTGCATAAAATGATTTTGTTGTATTTGAAACACCTAGATGTTATAGGAAACAGTATTAGCAACTATAATGCTACAAGAATAACCTTAACTTATGCAAACCAGTGAAGTAGCCAATTTTCTAATGGCTGTGGGTATGTGTTGCCTTGCCAAATCTGACATCTCTACATATAGGTCCTATAGGGCTGCCACCTTTCCAAATGGCCAAAGTGGGACCTGCTCTGTAAAAATGTCAGACGTACCACGTCAGAACATACCTACAGCCATGCATAGTACAGAAATATACATATTAGCACAAATCAAAGCTTAGTCTAGCAGCAGTCAAGTTGCTTATGCTACTTCACATATCATATCGAAGTGTCATTGATACAATAACCGTTACATGCAACTATTAGAGAAACGTAGAATATAATATTGTCCTCTAATCAGGACATTTGCTATGGCTAGATTATTTTCGCATGGCACATATGCCTAATGAGGGACTGTCCCATGCAAAGTGGGAAAGGTGTTACTCCTAAAGTCTCACTTCGGCCAATTTAAAAGGTGGAAAACCTACAATAAGTATGCGGTAGCATGACCCGGCAGAAAGATGCGTTTCTCAAAATACATTTACATGTCTGCATTGCAGAGTATTGGTTCCCATGTATCAGCCAAATGAGAGCAGATTGTATGAGGAGCACGCATATAATATGATTATGTCAATGGACAGGCCGCCGATTCCGTACAGTCGAATGCTTGCCGTCACATAATGGTCAGCCATACCCGATACTGTAATCATGTAGTCCAATGTAATAGGCATCACAAGGGATCGTGCCCACCCAGCATGAGTGACAAATGCAAGCACCAATGTTGGTGCACGTTCAAGTGAGGGAGCGAGCAGGTGTAAGCATGTTTGTCTACCAGTATGCGACTATTGCACTGTTAAAGAAATGTGGAGTCTAAACAAGTATAAGGAGCTGTAACCAGAGGTCAGCAGTGCTTAACATCACGCAAAGCCACGCACAACCGCTCCCACCTGCTGGAATGTGCCTTACCCACTCAGTATCCAAAAGCCTTGTACTGTCCGCAAACAAAGAACCGTCCTTTGCAAGTGTTGGTAACAACACCCTGTGCACACAGCTGATTTGAATTACCAATACATCATGGCATATATACAGACAATAGACAGTACCACACACATACCATACAGCACAGTCATCCAACAGTATAGCAATGTACTGGCAGATATGTCCGGACCACTGGTGTTTGCAGACCTGGCTGTCTTGTGTTTAAGTGTGTGATCATGGCCAGTATGACTGTTATGCATGTTATCGAATGACATTACCATCATACCTTCATGTGTTTGAGCATGCCCAGTATGGTCAACTGGATCTCATGTGTCACATGTCCAAGTAGTCAGTACTGTGGTGCCGACCCCTGCATTGTACACTGACAGGTAGCAGGCTGTGTCTGCAGGGTAGCCAACGGTCATGTGGCATTGATTGTTGCTACATTTCTGCACAGTGTGGGGGGACATCCAACTGCATCCACATTCCTACACAGCACCGGGGGTGGTGCACATGACTTTCACATGTGTATGCTGGAAGGGGGGCACAGCTGACAGTTGTACACTTTTGCTACTACTGTACTGGTATGCCAGGTACTCCATTTCAGTGTGTGGACCTACCTAATTTGCTGGCTAGAGGCATACCAGTGTACTTTAGATCCTAGCTTTAATTACCAGCATAGTGGTTTTAGACGTCCTAGCCTTCACAACCTACATCCAACTGCCTGGCCTGCTGTAGTCTGTGTGTGTGTCTGTGGGGGTTGGGGTCAGCCATTGGGCATATCCAGAGGCCATTGTATAGCATTTGTCTGTATTGGTCTACACCTGTCCAGCTGTATGAGACTTGTGTGGGCTGTATGGACACACATGATGTTCAGCCCATAACCTGCAGTGGGTTAGGACACCCTGTGTACTACTGGCTACTATTGTGACCCCGGTATGTGCTACAGATGTCATGGTGCCACTATGGATGTGTACTGTCTGCTGCCCTAACAGTCGGCCACCAAATTCCCTTGTATGCTCACATCCATACCATAGCTACAGGTAAAAACACATTATAATACAACTGCCAATTGGTAGGTTAATTGACTTACCTTGGGGGTGTGCCAGACCTGAGGATGGTGCTGGAGAGCTGCCTATGTCGGATGCACACAGTGCACTTCCTATACATGGCTGAGTCCAGGTAGTGTCATGTTTGCCATCCCTTCTACTGTCTGTGCTAGTCAGGGAGGGTGAAATTCCCTGGGTACCTACTGTGTCGGTGCATATGCCATGTGTTTCCTCTTTGCCAAGGGCAGGTCATACTGTGCACACCTCCTTTTGCCTACTGGGTCCAGATCAGGTAATCCTTTTCCAAGTCACAGTGTGCCTGTACAGGCCTTGGCATTGGTGGGGGGCTGTGTGGCCCTGCCCCATGCTGTTCCTGCTGCAATTGTTTCTGCAGGATCATATTGTGTAGCATAGCACATACCATAACAATTTGGGTGCATGTAGCTGATGAATACTGCAAGGCTCCACCAGATGTGTCCAGACACCAGAACCGTGTCCTGAGCATCCCAAACACACGTTCAATTATATGTCTTGCCTGTGCGTGTGCCTCATTATGGTTTAGTTGTTCAGGTGTGCGTGCATTGCTGATGGGTGTCATCAGCCACAACTCCAGTGGTTACCCAGCATTCCCCACTAGATGACTGTAGGGGATGTCCATATTGGCAAAGGTGTGGTACAGCTGCGTCAGATGCCATATATCTGAATCGTCATAGCTCCCAGGGCAGCCAACACACACATTCAGTATAATGCCTGGCCATTGCATACGACCTAGCTGTTGGAGAGTATGCCCCTGTGGTTAATGTAGGCCCTACCCCGCTTACCGGGTGGTGCTTTGATGCATACATGCATGCAAGCTATAGCACACAGTACCCCAGGGTAGTCTGACATTAGGTGGAGGAGACGCATATTGCTGGTCAATGCCTCACGTGTGATGAGGACATGTACGTGCTCACTGGCATGTGGTGATATGGCATCTAGGAACTGGTCCAATACTCTGGATGCAGATGCCTGTGGGATCCCCATGATATCCCCAGTTGTGCTTTGGGAGGACCTGTGGCTAGTATACCTAGGCCTACACATACCTTGGTATCCACTGGGATGGGTTTCCCTCAGCCTGTTCGATGTGTCAGGTGTGACCGGCACAGCTCAACAAGCTGCTGTAGGAGGTCTCTGTCCACCCCATAGTGCTCCACTATATCCAGCTCATGTAGCCCCTGGTATGTTACCCTGGGTCTGTAAAGTCTTCTGTCTCCTCCCTAAGGGTTGTTCGGCAGCATTCACATCCTCACCACCCTCAGCCTCCTGCACATGTTGGTCTATGTTGCCTGCTGCAGCCCTTCTCATTTGGTTGGATTGTGTCGAGAAATGTCCCCGCATGTATACACTGGTGGTGTAGAGTGTGGAAGAAACCTGTGAGTATGGTGCTTGGTCACTTTACCGTAGTGTTCTGTTCCGGGCTGGGCATGTAATCTGCTGATTGTGCTAATTATCACCTGTTTGCGCAGCTTGTTCACCTTGACTACTCCACTACTGCTGTTGTCCCTCCCAATTTCACTAGGCAGGTATAGACACACCCCTAGCTTAGGCATGCTAAGGCAGGAGAAATCCCAAGGCACAGGGCTACAATGTACGTACAGTATGCCTGACACCCCCCCCATGCTTTCACCTATATTTGAGTCCTGCACCTGACTATCTAGACACATAAACTCTTGGGATCTGCATCACACCCTGGGGATAAATGGGATTCACTATTTTCAACCTCATTTGTATAGTATTGTCTTCTAATGCATAGTTATATGACCCATACTGATCCTCCAAAATAATAACCACTGCTTACTGTCCCTCAGATACGCACACAACTGGTTAAAAGTGCCTTACTATCACCGTATTCAATGTCCCTTGTTCTTCCCAGCAACAAAATAACCGGGCTCTACATGACTAGCACCCGGGACCCTGCACACCACAGGCAACGTGCTTTACCACTAAGCCATGGCACATATACATACATCCCAGGTGATCATGTACAGATCATCCAGCACAGGCATTCAATAGTATAGGACATGTATTCCATCATGTAGATTTATGTGTGCTAATGTCCATATATATAAATATATATATATATATATATATATATATATATATATATATATATATATATATATATATATATATATATATATATATATATATATATATATATATATATATATATATATATATATATATATATATATATATATATATATACATACATACACACACACACACACACGCACACACAAGCACACATATACATATACACACACACACATACACACACACACACATATACATATACACACACATACGTAGATATAGAATTTATATCACAACAGTGGACCACATGACACCAAAGCATTAGACAAGAATGAAAAGGAAACCACATGTGCCACCTGCATTCTGTAGTGGTGTTACTATCAAGGCAAGTGTGATTCGTTGTGTCACACGGGTCAGACTGTATTAAGGGTAAGAGTAGAGCTGCTGACATTTTCTCACCATACCTATTGGCAGATGTATGTATATGTCTTGCCAACCCAGTCTGTTGGGTGATCATGACATTTGTGGATACTATATAGGAAAGCAACAAAACACACTCAACACATCCTGGAGTTAGCCACTCACAGATACCAACACATAGGATATGACTGCCAAAGACACACACCTGTCATGCCTTGGAATAGAACACCTATCTGTTTATTCTATCACACTACAGCATTACATAGCTATACAACGTGCTACAAAGATTACTGGATCACTGCACTCCCAGAGGCATACTTCTAGGTGGGTGACATCATCAGCAAAGGCAAAGATGCCGATAGGGATTGTATGGAGAGTGAGCAGTCTAAAAGCATTACTCTGTCTACAGGCAGCTGGAAATGCACACACACACAAACACTTGGAGTTAGCCACTCACAGATACCAACACATAGGATATGACTGCCAAAGACACATACCTGTCATGCCTTGGAATAGAACACCTATCTGTTTTATTCTATCACACTACAGCATTACATAGCTATACAATGCGTTACAAAGATTACTGGATCACAGCACTCCCAGAGGCATACTTCTAGGTGGGTGACATCATCAGCAAAGGCAAAGAAGCCGATAGGGATTGTATGGAGAGTGAGCAGTCTAAAAGCATTACTCTGTCTACAGGCAGCTGGAAATACACACACACACAAACACACAAACACTTGGCAGGGCTGGAATTAGAACATAGACCTAACTGCCTTATTGCACAGTTACAGAACGTGCTACCTAGATTACTGGAACACAGCACTCCCAGAGGCATACTTCTAGGTGGGTGACATCATTAGCAATGGAAAAGACGCCGATAGGGATTGTATGGAGACTGAGCAGTCTAAAAGCATCGCTCTGCCCCCAGACAGCTGGAAACACAGACACACACACTTGGCAGGGCTGGGATTAGAACATAGACTTAACTACACTATAGCATTACACAATTACACAACGTGCTACCAAGATTACTGGAGCACAGCACTCGCAGAGGCATACATCTAGGTAGGTGACATCATTAGCAATGGAAAAGATGCCGACAGGGATTGTATCGAGAGTGAGCAGTCTAAAAGCATTACTCTGTCCCCAGGCACTTGGAAACACACACGCACTTGGCAGGGTTAGGATTAGAACATAGACCTAACTACCTTATCACACTACAGCATTTTGCAGTTACAGAAAGCGCTACTGAGATTATTGGATCACAGCACTCCCAGAGGCATACTTTTAGGTGGGTGACATCATTATCAATGTAAAAGACGCCAATAGGGATTGTATGGAGAGTGAGCAGTCTAAAAGCATTACTCTGTCCACAAGCAGCTGGAAACACACACACTTGGGAGGGATGGGATAAGAACATAGACCTAACTACCTTTTCACAATACAGCATTCCGCAGTTACAGAACGCGCTACCAAGATTACTGGGTCATAATACTCCCAGAGGCATACTTCTAGGTGGGTGACATCATTAGCAATGGAAAAGATGCCAATAGGGGTTGTATGGGGAGTGAGCAGTCTAAAAAAAATTGCTCTGTCCACAGGCAGTACACACTTGGTAGGGCTGGGATTAGAACATAGATCTAACTACCTTATCACACTACAGCATTACGCAGTTACAGAATGCACTACCGATATTACTAGAGCATAAAACTCCCAGAGGCATACTTCTAGGTGGGTGACATCATCAGCAATGGAAAAGATGCCAATAGGGATTGTATGGAGTGTGAGCAGTCTAAAAGCATATTACTGTCCCAATGCAGACAGAGACAAACACACGCCAGTGGTGTGAGCAGGACAACTGCCTATCTACAGACCACTATTACAACACTACATAGATACAAGATGCGCCACAGACACTACACCTTTCAAGACAGTGAATATGACCTTCTAGGAATGCGGACATCAACATGGATGCTGGCAGTTACGGTGTACATACCTGTGAACCAGTGTGTTCAATGTAGGAATCCATCCTAAAGTGGGGTATGGCCATCTGTTGCCTGGATGTCCACTATCACTATACAGGATTACAATGGTCATGCCCATACACATAGAGGCACATAACCGACACAAGGTGTCACTGGGCATGCTCACACACTTATTATACCATGACCCCCCATTAATATTCCAAAACATGCATGCTGATTGGCCAGCGTGCACGTTGTAAATCGACTTATACTAATGGAAAAAGGTCCGGTCGCCCGGACTTTTTCCATTAGTATAAGTCTCTTTAAACACTGTCTCGCTATGTTAAAAGAGTTTAACATAGCGACACAGGTTTAAAAAAGCAACAGAGATCTCTGTTGCTTTTTAAACTGTCTCACTATGTTAAACTCCTTTAACATAGTGACACAGTGTGTAAAAGCAGCGGAGATCTTGCTTTCTCCGTTGCTTTTTAAACCTGTCTCGCTATGTAAAATGGGTTTAACATGGCGAGACAGCTTTAAAATAAGCAACAAAGATCTCCGTTGCTTATTTTAAAGCTGTCTCGCTATGTTAAACCCATTTAACATAACAAGACAGGTTTAAAAAAAAAAAGCAATGGAGACAAGATCTCCATTACTTTACTGTTTATTATGTTAAATGGGTTTAACATAGCGAGACAGCTTTAAAATAAGCAACAGACTCCGTTGCTTATTTTAAAGCTGTATCGCTATGTTAAATCCATTTAACATAGTGAAACAGTAAAAAGCAATGGAGATCTTGCTTTCTCCGTTGCTTTTGGCCACAGCTCTGATGTACTGTGTAGGCATGCGCAGTACATCAGAACTGCCGCGGATACCAGACAGCTGCGGAAGGGCAGCAAAGAGGCATTATACAATGCCATTATTTAAGAAAAGTAATTATTTCTTTTCTTAAATAATGTCATAGTATAATAGCAATAACCCACTTCTGGGTGTGGGTAATGCGGGATTTACCCACGGTTGTCTTCGTAAATCCCGCATTACCCACACCCAGGCGTGGGTTATTGCTATAGTAGCACACGTCCATTTGGAATGCACTATGTGTCCATCTACACAGCGGCGTACTGGGCATGCTCACACACTTAGTAGCGAAGGGCTGTCTTGTATGCACTCTGACTCTAAACACGGAAGGGCACAGTGTGTCGATAGTCATCATTGTTAGCATGAATGCTGCGCTACATATATCTGACACCGGTCTTCTAC
This sequence comes from Protopterus annectens, assembly GCF_019279795.1. NCBI lineage: Eukaryota > Metazoa > Chordata > Ceratodontiformes > Protopteridae > Protopterus > Protopterus annectens. The sequence continues at coordinate 706,488,983 of NC_056747.1, forward strand.
ACAACATCTGCTGCTGTCCATCACCTTAGCTGTACCAATCTAAACCTGGCACACTAATACCACCCGTGGTGATGTCCTGCCAGGAGTGGCTACTTCACACATATAGTACCATTCATAGATAAATATCCTGAGACCAGGTAAACACCCTGACACCTAGAGGACAACTGCATTGTATGTGTATGCTAAACAGTGCTAGATGTGTAACGTTCATAATCACAGCTGCCAATCTAGATCCAACAATGTGGAATACTGACATCTGTGCAGTGAGGAACACCTGGCATAAGGCTCAGTTGTGCATAATAGCACTACCACCATATACCTCAGATACAGACATGTGGGCCATAACACCATTACAGATCGCTCCAGGTGGTAGTGTCCCCACGTACATGAAGGTCACTCACATGTACTGATCAGTACACTCTCAAAAACCATCACAGATGTGTCAGGTGCAGATCACAGTGTCAAATGCCGCATTCTAGGATGTAGCCCTCAGACATCACCATGTCCTTGGAACAGCAACACACATCCATACATTAGTACAACACCATTTTACTCATGACCAGTGGACTGTACCTAGCTCTAGAGCAACTGTGCAGACTACCCATGTACCGACAGGGTTCCATCATGTGTTATGCAATGCAATGATACCACTGTTCATAACCAGGTCTGCTGTACACATAACAGGGGCCCTGGGTCATATACAGCTGTAACAGATAACTGTTGCTTTACACCAGTAAACTCACTCATGTTCGGATATGACATACATATACCTGCCGTGGATATGTACATGCCCCCCACACACACACAACACATATGTACATAGCATAGCTTTTGCTGTCCCTCGTGCAGACAAGTGGCTACAGCAATTACATGCATGCACATGGAAGGTAGGTCCATGGCTGTTGAATGCTAACAGTACATAAGGTATGATAGCAATGTTGACTGAGTTAACATTCCCTCTGTACTGGTTACCCATGACAACTATCATATCATACCACAGTCCATGTGTCATGTATGTCATCACACATGTCCACCAATTGCAATGCATACAAACATGGCTATATGACAGGAATGTAGGACCTACACACATGTACATGTAGTGGTGTACATTCAGCTACCATGCATGTGCAGTAGTTGATGTTTGCAGTTCATCTGTGTCTTACTACAACATGCAGTTGAAATGCAGCCCCATCATTGACACCTGTATATGGTGAAATACTGACAGTACGTTAAGATGTACATCAGGTATGGATAGATGTGTGTACATAAAGTGTCACAGGTGTGTCACAAGCCATCCTAACATAACATGTGCAAACACTAAGCTATGTTTCTGTTGATTGAAGGTGAAGACATACAACCTACACAGCGGTCAGGGTGTCACTGACTGTAAATCACTTGACACCTGTAACACTTAAGTCCTCCCATGTGCATATAGCAGCACAATTGCCGAAGGTAGCATCGGTACACATTGTAATGTGGGCAATACTGCTGCATGTCTGTCAGACATATCATAAGATAGCAGGTGGTTGATTCACAGTACTGCCATGTGTGTTTGCTTGTGTGTCCATATATGCCACGTATTGTGGGGAATACATCCCAATTGTTACACACCCCTGTACACTGTTGTAGAGATCTGTACATACTGCAGTGTAGAAAGCAAGACATAGGCAGGGGTGGTGTGTGTATCACACACATGTTAGCTATCTGTATGTGCATGACATAGGTGAATTCAATTGTGGACTCCACAGTGTGTGTGTGTGTGTATGTATGTATGGCTGCCTGGTGCATGGAATGAGGATGTATGCTACCATAGTGAACAGATAGGACACCTAACCCCTTCAGGTCTTAGGCATTACTGACTACCTGTATATGTTCATTATCTGTGTCACGTCATGTGGGTGCACAGTACTGTCATGGTGATTACCACATAGGCAGGTGTCCTCACCTCAACATTATCAAGTGTGTGGGTTATAGTGTCATTGACCCTGTGAGTGTGGGCATGTTACTGTGTCTGAATACCTGTGTGTGTGTGTGTGTCTGTGGGTGTCTGTGTATAGTTGTGTGTAGTTGTGTGTTCTCATCCTGTAATGTGAATGTGTATTACTGCTACACAGTGAGGCCTCATGCTATCAACTGGCCTCTACCCTTGACCACCGCACCATGTAACTGTACCTGGGATGTCATCCGGTATGGATGTCATGTCTCTAGCCACTGTAGCTTAGTACACAGCTCACATGCTCCTGGATCAGTAGATGTGTAGACATCTTTCGAATGTCAGCCTTTCTAACAGTGAGGTTGAGGCTACGTATAGCATGCTGGTATTGCCATACATGCCTGTGAGTACTCCACATTTACACATGGGAAACTGCAAACACTGGTATGCAATTAGACCTTAAGGAGGGAAGCAGGGCATCATTACCAACATGCTGTTACTGTTGTTACCAAGACACATACTGTGAACATAAAACAATGCATTCTAAACCTGTACTACATGCTATGTCTGTTGCATGTCAACAGTACACAACAATTGTAATATACACTTATCTCCCTATTCTGTTCACCCTGTGCATCAGACCATATGAGCATGTCCCTGCACCGATGGTGTGGATGACAGGAATGTGGCACAGGCATCTTCATATGCACAGGGTGATAATGTTTGCCAGGGGCCTAGGCTGCACCAGTGGATGACATCATGTGTGTGGGTTAGGGCCTGTGATCTAATTGGCCATGTGTGGTTGTTATGCATGTGAGTGTTGCGGTGCCCTACAGATGTTTCTGGTGTGTGCGTGTATGTGTGCACATAGTTCTGCCATGTGTCTGGCCTACACAGGGGTATTATTGACAGCTCCAGATTGTACAGACCAGGATTTACAGCTCACTGTGTCTGGCCACATGACCTGTGCCTGCCAGGGGTTGCACTGGCACTACCAAACAGAGGTACAGATTGGGTACTGTCCGATGACACATGTCCACTGGATCCGTGTCCCCACTGGGACCATCCAGGGCCACGTCCACGTGGCCTGCTGTGTCCTGGTGTGGACAGCGCTGCACCAGCTGCACTGCTGCTGCTACCGGCACTATGGGAGCAGGCATGTGAGGTAGCTCATTCACGTAGACCTGCACCAGGTGGTGTAGCTGGCCTACATCCACATGGCATATGCCTCACTCCTACCAGATGTTCCAGCACAGACAGCTCACATTCGCGGATTGTCATGCCACAGTCAAGGATTCCAACCATGTCACCCAATCGTCTGTCCAAAACTTCAGCTATATGCTGTTGAGCATTTGCCAATGCCTGGATGTTGTCATTTAAAGAACAGATAGCAGCCCTCTGAAGCCTCTGCCCTTCTCTGTTCTGCCATTCAACACATGCCTGTGCCGCCATTACAGTCTGAAACATGCGTCTGGTGACACCAGCTGCTGCAGTCTGTCCTGCAGGTGCATGTCAGCCAGAGGTCCTCCTATGAGCAGCACTGGCCACATGCCTGTGTGGCACATCTGCAGTTATTTGACTGACACCATGGTGTGAAGACACACCTTCCGTAGCCACCACACATTCCTGTTTCAAGCTAACACACGCTACCTGTCCTTCCTCTATGGCCACTGGTGATGGGGTATGTGTTGGCATGAGAACTGCGTGTGGAGAAGAGGGGGATATAGGTGGAATGGCAACCAATGGCACAGATTCAGCCCCTGACAACCCTGCCTGTACCTCAAGCATATGTTCATCATCACTGCTAGAGTCTGTGGGGACACTAACTTCAGATGGACTGCAGGAGGGTAATGCACCTACATCACCTGTGAAGGCAAACAAAGACACACACACAGATGCACACACAGACTCACACACACACACACACACACACACACACACACACACACACACACACACACACACACACACACACACACACACACACACACACCTTGCATGTGATTTGACAGAAGGCAAGCAACATGCATGTGATACAGCAGACGGCATGCAGCTCAGACATTAATAGTGGTAGTTATCATAGATCCCTGGGTTGCACACAACAGCAAGCATGTGTCATAGCAAAAGCCATGCATTTCACACAATCATGGTAGTAAGCATGCATCCCTGTGATACACTATGTGGACCAGCACAGGTTAACAGTACACATGGCTGATGTGAGGCATATGCCCTTGACATTAACATGTAGTCTGACATGTAATCTGCTGACGTGTGCATTGACATGCATACATGTTTGACACAATGGTGTCCTGACACATGTACAGCAGTGTAATGGTGTCACATTGCAGTGTTGTCTGTATGCCCTACAGATAGAATGCACTTTTAGCAGATGTGCATGACCATTGAAGGATATTATGAGGCATCTATATTGCTATACAGTGTGAAGTACAGACACAGTACCATTGCATGGAATCATGAGGCGTCTCTATTGCTATACAGTGTGGAATACACACACAGTGCATAGCCATGACTGTGCGCATACACAATACATAAATACTGTGGATTGTGACCCACGTCGCTGAGGTGTATACACACTAAACCATGATGTGTCATGTGTGACAGGTCACCGAAAGACATACGGATGACACCTCTGCATAACTGCTAACATTTCTTAGCTGCCTGGCAACTGTGTCCACACATGGCAGACTTGTCAATACACCATGCCCCACATGACATTTATGTACCACACACACGAGGTGCATGGCTGACAGTGATGTCCAACAGCAGCAAGGGAAATGTACAGTATCTGTAGCCTGATGTGGTGTCTGTGTATGTATGTGGATGCTGTACAGGTGACTACTGTCATGCTGTGACACAGTCATGATGTTCAACACATCTTATGTGGTCAAATTAAGTGACACCTCCACAAGCTGTGCACAGGCTTTTAGGATGTCCAGTGTTCCACATCTATTATATAACCATTCAACAAAGGCTATAGTTGGACCATGTGTAGACAATGTACAACAGGGTGTACGCACATACACATCACATCCACTGTGTGTTGCTACATGTCTCTGGCCATCCTCCATGGCCATGTGTGAACATGTGTTGGCCAAATGTTTGTGATGACCGTCTATCTCACATGTCTGTGTTGTCCCATGTGACATATACCCATAGATGTCAGATACTCCACTGTCCACAGGGTTATGCAGACAAAGGGTTGTATGTTTGGTATGTGGGGTATGTTTTATGGGATAGTGAGACACTGTTGCAGCCGGACCACTACATGTCATGGACACGTCAGATGGCACATCACAATGTGTGCACTCATTGCAGGGGCATATTACACAATGGTGAATCCTGTGGGCTGCACATACTCCAGCTCACTGTGTAGTACTGTTTGCATACCCCACATGTGTTGTTCTGATGTATATTACATATTCCTACATTGAACAACACCTCCACGATTGTATGCACAGCTGTCCACACATCTAGCAATGACAGTTTCTGAGGTTTCATATCAGTGTTTTATTTAGTTTGTTTGTATTGCACATGGGTAGTTAGTACGATTGATTAAAGATGTGACCTGTATATCATGAGTGGACCATACATTATGTGTACATGTGTTAACTGGCCACATGATGAATAGATCTGTGCATTAACATGCCTGATACTGATAACTGCCTCACCTGCAATGGCCTGCTGTCTCTGCTGAACACCAGATGTACCTATATAGCGGTGACACAGCAGTATGATCATTATCCATGACTGTATGACAGCTAAAGGGTGCAATGTGCATGTTAACACATTCACCAGTACAATAGGATATACTATGGAATATGCACATGCGTGTATACACAGGGTAGCATACTTTAGTATGCGGCATGTGTGTAAACATATCTTGCATATGATGTTACATTACATATTGTACAGTGACACATGCAACTGAATGGGATATAATAGTTATATGTGCAGTAGTGACTTACCAGGCAACTCCAGGCTTGGTGGTTGGGAGACACCCACCTCCACGATGGCAAATAGAGTTTGTGGATGCTGTTCTGATGGAGTCCCCAGACTGGCCAGTAGCTCCTCGGTACGTGTGAGTGGGGGCTGGGTTGGTGGCCCACCACCTGTACCACCTTGTTCCCTGGTGATTGCATTTGCATGCTGTTTCGCATGTCAGATCAGATCCTTGCAGTGTCTGCGCACCTGCTGGTAGGTGCAGTTGTGTCCACCCACATCATTAACCCTCCTGCGAAGTTCCTACCACAGGTCATCATGCTGTTGGGCATGCTGTGGCACATGGCTGAACAATACCTCATAGTTATCCGGGAGGTAAGGTATGAGAGCCTCATCCTCCAAGCAGCTATATGCTGGCGGTCTTGATCGAGGCATATCTGGAAGACATAATGATGGAGACAGGTCACAGTATCTCAGAGATGCACAGAGATACAGCTGCACATACATGTGTATTACATTTAGTACATGTGAACAGTTGTCTTTGCAAATATTCATGACACTGACACCACTGACATGTTTGTGTCACACACATATAACACCTGATGGGGACTGGATATTATCACCATATATGTGTGTCACCTCATTACATTGCTCATACTCCATGTGAATGCTGTGTTGATGTGGGCATGTCTGTTTGCCTGTACTGGTGTTCTTACCTATCAGCACATGCCTGGATGTGTCCACATTAATGCTGTTGACCTTGATGCTGTGTATATGTCACATATCAACACATACACTGCCTTAACGGACATGACCTGTGACAATGCAGACATGCGCACGGAAACCTTTACATGCCTGTGTTTTGCCATATACATCTACACTCACTGTACAGCAGTTCAACATCCTGCCACGTATCGCCTGTGTTGCACATGTGATACACATGGGACAATGGCTAGCCGGATGGTATTTGCAGGGATGGTTATCAACTATAGCATGTACGGACAAGGTCATGTAGTAGTGTGTATGCCCTGGGCCATGTATGAGCATAGGATGTAAGGTTTTCTAGCTGTATCTGACAGCCATGTTCCCTCCGCCAGGTGAATCAGTGCCATATAACTGATCCAAACAGTTAATGATACATCTACCATGCGGTCATCACACCATGTCTGACAGAGATGACATGTGCAGCTTTGCTGGACAGGGTTGCATAGTATGGCAGGAGTATGTAATGTGTATGGCACAGGGATCTGTCCAGCATGTGGCAATCCTTGTACTAGGAAGGTGGCTGTCCATGACGTATGTTTTTCAGATCAGGATATGTACGTGTAGCATGGCCAACATCACAGTGTTGGACATTTCTTTATGCAGGGTAGGCAGCATGTTGCATAGTGGAGATGAGGATTGTGAAGGCTGGTGTCACCCATCCAAGCATGGGCAACACCCCTTAAAGGTGATATGTGATCTGATATTGGTCCCTTTAGTGATGAGTATGGCTGTATAATGATCTCCATGCTCATGGATGGCACCCTGTCATGACTAGGGTTGCCTCTTATGACTACCTAATAGTCCTGGTGACATCAGTAGCTCAGGGAGGTAAACTGCACAGCACCATCCCTTACAAACAGTGTCCATTATGTTGACCGCTGCCTAGGTGGTAGTTCATGGGTACAGGGTTATTAACCTAGCGGTGACAATGCAATAAGCAGCTGTCAGATTGTGCACATATGTCATGCACCTCACCCACAAAGCCCATTCTGTATGTTGTCCACAGCACTGAGTCAGCTATTGCTCCTAGGTCATGGCCATTCACATACTTACATACGCAGATGCCTCCCATTTGTCTGTGTGGTATGGCTACAATAAGGGGAATTACAAAACATTAACCCTTTTTACTGTAGCTGCCACTGGTGTGATATGCACATGTCACTCAGACACCTTTTGTAGTGTTGGTTCTGTCAACAGGCCACTGGCAGAACAGTCCTGTGACATACAAAGGTACATCTAGTATACTGAGTGTAGGTGGAACACAGTATGGGTGATGATGTCCTATGACCTGTCACAGGTATGATATGCAGTGTAAAATCATCCGTATTGTCATCTACATCTGTACTGCTAACAACATATACGTTGATTAAGGTTCATGGACTTTCAGACCATACTCAGCAGGGTAATAGTGCAGTGCCTGCCATTATGAGTGGTGTCTCCACTTTGTGGGTTGTGATAACTGTTGGTGTGCACCAGTCAGTGTTTTCACAGACTGACATGAACCTATGTATTACATGATAAGTATGTGTAGAGCAAACTGTTTTGCCATATGTGTATGATACAACCAGGGATGTGGACAGGTCACATGCAGCCTGAGTGCACCTTGTACCATCATAGTTATGGTTACAGGGGCTCTGTAGTGTTCACGGATATGTGATTTTGTACCTGTTGGGGGGCCAGTGAGTTTATGTTATCCAACACCCTGTCTGTATTGCTTATTCATGCTCAGCACTTGTTCAGAACATGTAAGCACTTCATAAGCTACTAATTACTATAGCACTCAATCCTACTTATTTCCTACAGGTAAACACTGTTTGTACTTACATTTCCAGCTTGCTTAGAGTAAAACAGCTGTCGTACACACTTACCTCATATATCTAGTGAGAAATGGTTGAATATTCAGGCATGTCCAAGTGTCAATTCCCATTGTTATCGCCTGTCTATATGATGAATATGGGCATCACGAGACAATATAGCAATTGTCTCATGTACACATTCAATGCTCACCTCCCAACATACAATGCTACAACCTGTGGGAGATGCACATATGTAGCCATGCTGGAGGTAATGCTCTCTCTAACTCAGACTGAACCTGACAATCATGTGGGGATGTTAAACGTTTGCACCACACCACACTCATCACATAGTCTCACTAGATCTCCACCACCACAGGCCACACATAGTAAGACTACAACATTTGCGGAGCCTCTCAATATTACTCTGTGTAGGCAACAGAGGACTCTGAAGCAGAAATGCAGGCAGCCCCCATCACCAAACACAACACCAATTACTTATAGCCCACAGACTCATGTGTGCCCATCAACTACAGCCAATAGGGTGATATAACATACCCAATTCACTAGTCATAGGTGACTCTGTTGGTGGTCACACTGATGTCCCACACAGCAGGCTACACAAGGAGATAGTCACTTTCATATGGCTGTCGGGTAGCAGGATCCATAACATAACCTATGCACTCAGGTCACTCCTCAACAGGTACAATATGACTGTCATTCTCCATGTTAGTGTGAATGCCCTGAGATGTAACTTCCTGGACTACATGTACAGAGACATGCAATAGGTCTCCGATCTTGTAGCCCAGGCAGGTATCACCATAGTCCTGAGAAGCATTCTGCATTTGTCCAGACTGATAACGCAGTACAACGACTGAATTATTCACTTCAACAGCTGGCTATGCTTCTGGTGTCATTCCAAGGTTATCCAGTATCTGTCTGCTTTGAATGACATGGTCGACAGAACACGATGCTTTGGCACAGATGACCTGCACCTGTCAGCCCTGGGATTACGGATAGCATCTAAGGCTCTTGCTGCTCCTATAGTGCCTGTTTTAGACATGGTTCAAATAACATTCACCACCAGAACAGGAACAGGCAAGCAAAACTTGAGGGTAATGTTACTCAATGCTTGACATCTTCATCTCAAACGCACTCACCCGAGGCACTCCTTATAATGGACCACTTCTATATCTCTGCAGTGACTAGGACCTGCTTCTATTTTTTGCAAATTTGGTTATGCTCGAGTGGGAGAACATGTTTGTATTTCCCAGTGCTTATTACCAATACATCGGACTATACACTAGGTTTCTGGACGATATGTTCATTTTATGGAAAGGTCCAGAAGAGAAGATTCATGAGTTTATAGAGTACCTTAACAATACCACGGAATTTCTCAAATTTACTTACCAGCATAACAATCAAGGAATTGCATATTTGGACACCTGGATTAGTACTACAGGACAAGGGTTCGAGTCTAGAATATATAGAAAACCAACATTTTCAAATGACTATATACACTACAGCAGTTGTCACCCTGGTCACATTTTTCGTAATGTAGTCAAAGGCCAATGCATTAGGGTAGCCAGAATGTCCTCAACTATGGAGATTATGAAAGGAGAATTAAATGTTCTAACTAATTTATTCCTAGACAGAGGTTACCCTAAACATATGTTGGACAATATTACGTCATATGTTGAGAAAGAATGGGGTAGTAAATACGTACCACTGCTGGGTACAGGTAGTTTGGTTAGTACAAAAGTCCATTCAGACCGAGACAATAGGGTATGTATTATTAGGTTCAATCCATATACCAACATTGTGATTGAAATATTGAAGAAACATTGGGATTTAATCACTACCAATGTACCTTTTGGAGACATAATTGGAATACAACCATCTATAGTATACAAAACTGGTATGAACCTAAAAAGAATGATAGAGACTAGGAAAAAGGCTTATTTAGGAAACAGCAGGAAGGGTACTACGTGTTGTGGTGCATGTAGGCAATGTAAATATATTTACACAAAATGTAGGATGAGACTTAAGAACATTGTTAAATCTGTGGTATTTGCCAAGAAGGGTAATTGTAATACCCAGCGGATTGTCTACATAGCGGTGTGTGGGAAATGTGATGTGTATTATATAGGAAAGACCGAGAGGAAATTCAAAACCCGTATATATGAGCATCTGTATAGCATTAGGAAGGGTGATACTAAGAATGCTTTAAGTAGACATATCATAGAAAAGGGAAGTGAACATAATTTTAATTTTGCTATTATTGATCAGGTAGAGGTCAGTGACAGGGGAGGAAATTGGAAAACGTACTTGGCCTGGTTAGAAAGTAAGTGGCAGATATGCCTAGACGCAACAACCCCCCCCCGGGTATAAATGATTTTATAAGTATAAAGCCCTTTTTAGAGTTAGATTAAAAGGAAATCCATCAGCTTAGTACATAAATAATTTTAAACATTTTTATTATAACTGTGATTTATTATTATTATGACATATTTATACTGTATATATTACATTACATATTATATTTATTAATTATACATACTATTACAACTAAACATTTTTATTCAGTAATTTACAAATATTAACTTCTGTATTGGGTAGATAGCTAATGAGACCCACGTAAATCAAATGTAATATGCACTGTAAATATGCACTTTAATACCAGTATATTTAATGCTTTTAGGATAGTTTTTATTTTTATTTTTGTTTTAAATATAACAAATGTAAATGGTGAAAAGTTTGTTTTTAATTATTGTTATTTTTTGGCGCCAAATTGTGTTTAAAAAGGAAGTGACATGCTTTGACAAATGGTTCTGATGAAATCTGGGAATGCAGATGAAAGCGCTTAACCATTCGTATTAGATGTGCTTTGTGGTGCTTACTGTGGTTCAATAAAGTTGCGTGAGAAAAGGAAACAGCCTCCTTGTAACTGATTCACGGCTCGAGTCCAGACGAACTACGCTGTCATTTTTTGGAGTTTTTTGTCTTATTTGCTCTACTTCTGGTTACTAATCATGTGGGGATGTTAAACGTTTGCACCACACCACACTCATCACATAGTCTCACTAGATCTCCACCACCACAGGCCACACATAGTAAGACTACAACATTTGCGGAGCCTCTCAATATTACTCTGTGTAGGCAACAGAGGACTCTGAAGCAGAAATGCAGGCAGCCCCCATCACCAAACACAACACCAATTACTTATAGCCCACAGACTCATGTGTGCCCATCAACTACAGCCAATAGGGTGATATAACATACCCAATTCACTAGTCATAGGTGACTCTGTTGGTGGTCACACTGATGTCCCACACAGCAGGCTACACAAGGTGATAGTCACTTTCATATGGCTGTCGGGTAGCAGGATCCATAACATAACCTATGCACTCAGGTCACTCCTCAACAGGTACAATATGACTGTCATTCTCCATGTTAGTGTGAATGCCCTGAGATGTAACTTCCTGGACTACATGTACAGAGACATGCAATAGGTCTCCGATCTTGTAGCCCAGGCAGGTATCACCATAGTCCTGAGAAGCATTCTGCATTCGTCCAGACTGATAACGCAGTACAACGACTGAATTATTCACTTCAACAGCTGGCTATGCTTCTGGTGTCATTCCAAGGTTATCCAGTATCTGTCTGCTTTGAATGACATGGTCGACAGAACACGATGCTTTGGCACAGATGACCTGCACCTGTCAGCCCTGGGATTATGGATAGCATCTAAGGCTCTTGCTGCTCCTATAGTGCCTGTTTTAGACATGGTTCAAATAACATTCACCACCAGAACAGGAACAGGCAAGCAAAACTTGAGGGTAATGTTACTCAATGCTTGACATCTTCATCTCAAACGCACTCACCCGAGGCACTCCTTATAATGGACCACTTCTATATCTCTGCAGTGACTAGGACCTGCTTCTAGGCTCCTAAGAGCACCCCTGCACTAACAGGCTATTACACAGACCACACCTTTTAGTCATGTAACCAGGACCAGAACACCCACGGCGGAGGTGTGTCCATATTTCACAAGGATGTACACACCTCCAGGCTGGTTGCTTAGCACAATGCATCAGAGGTAATCCAAGTGTAACTAACTGTGGCCATAACTGCTATACAAATTGTAGCTTGCTATGGATTACACACCATACCCCACAGTTACCAGCCCTCACTTCTTGGTGTACTGGAAAGTAGGGTTCTAACAGGAAATACTGATGTGAGACTGACACTACCCCACACTTAACTGGGATACCTACTCATGTACCGACACATTAGGCCAATGCTTTCTGGGATTCATAACCTCCAATCAGCCTGATCAACCTATCCACACCACCACCAGGGCCAACAATATCCTAGACCTGGACATTACCAACATGTTTGACTGGTGTTCCACACCTAGGGTTATCCCCTCATTGGTCAGATCTGAATGTATGCTAATCACCCTTGTTATCCACATCCCGGCACCACACCCTTCACGGAAAACACAGTACAATATTTCTACAAAGCCAACTTTAGGCTTCTTATGACAGCAGTAGTAAAGATCATGACACCCGTGCAGATTGACAATATAGTTACAAATGCTGAATCATACACAACTGCACTTCATTAGCACTTACACGACTGCATGGATCATGCTATCCAAACAGAGCCATGACGGTACCCACCAGATAACAGACGCCACTCTGGGGGTCCACTGCCATGGACATAATGTACAACAGAAGAAGGAGACTGTTGCAAAGTAGAGTACAATCCCATGGGTGGAGTAGCTCCCTGGTCAGCCTCAGTAGAAATCTGTGATCCCTTATCACATCCTCCAAAGCTAGCTACGTAAACATTACTGCAACTCATACCAAGGACTACCACAAATCGTTATGGAGGTATGTCACTACTCTCGATGGTGGTACCCACATCTGCTCTGACATACAGCGGTTAGGCACGAATATTACAGAACCGACTGATATTGGCAACATCCTGGCAGATAGGTTCAGTGCTAACTTTACACCCCTCTCACACCCTGAAGGGCCCACATCTATACAAGAGCAATGCAGAGTCCCTGTGGTCACAACTACACAGTTCAAAGCTGCACTCTCTAAAGCCTGGAACACAGACTCTATGTGACCATCCAACATCCCAGGCTGCGATTTACACAAACCTCAGAATGACATGGCTACCCACTTGAGCACCAAATTCACTAATAGCCTTGTATCAGGCATTGTGGCCCCTGAATGGTGCACAGAAACAGTTATCACACTCCACAAAGGTGGCGCCACAATGGACCAGAGGAACTATTGCCCTATACGCCTGACTAGACTGTTCTGCAAGGCTATGGAGCACATCATCATGGAAGTCATTCACAGAGACATTGGTGGCCTCCAAACCTTTGATACCACCCAGTTTGGATTTGTTAAGGCCAGACCATGACTCTTACTCCTGGTGGAGTCCTTTGAGACAGTTACCAAGGTAGTAGATGAGGGTAAGGAGGTCCACACAGTCTACCTTGTCCTCTCATTGGCTTTCAACACCTTTCCCCAATTTGGTATTGTCAACATACACATACACCTGCACATCAACCCCTACATCATGAGATGTTATGCAAAGTGGCTCATGGACAGTACCCACACAGTGAGGGTAGCATACCCTAGTTCCTACTGTAATTCAGTTACAATTGGCGTACCACAGTCCTTGGTCATAGGGCCCCTCATGTTCGGTATATGCTTCTCTGAGGTACAGGCTAGCACAGAAGGACTTTCCCTGAATAGGTTTGCAGACGACTGCAAACTAGGGGCCATGATTAATTCACCAGCTGATACAGACACCCTCCATAAGGGTGTCACTGTGACGGATACCTGGTGTCGATAACATGGCCTCAAGCTGCATGCCACAAGGTGCATAGACATCCCCTTTGGCTTACACCAGTCACCCACTGACTATCACATAGGTGGTAGTCCCCTAAATACATAAGACATTATAAGGGATCTTAGAACACAAGTATATAGCACCCACTCCTTTGATAACTATATTGCCAAGGTGGCGTGGATATCCTTCTACATGGCCACCCTACTCTGTAATGGGTTTGTAGCCAGAACAAAGGCAGCCATTGTACCTCTCTACTCCTGACTTAGGAAACACATTCAGGGGTGCAACACACCATTTGGGGTGTACCTTACGAAACAACAGCAATGGCTTTGAATACCACAACATTAACACACCAAGAGGATTACTGACCTCCGAAGGATGACGTATGCAGCACAACTACAGAAACCCCAACTGTACTCATTTGCATACTGCATACTCAGAGGTGATCTCTGCTGAGCATACAAGGCCCATGTCCACAACAATATTGATGAATATTCTCCACATAAGCAACATAAGCAAAAGCCACTGAGAGCAACATGCTCTAGGATATGTACCCAAATGCAACGATGGGTAGGACATGCTGGAGGGATACATTCCTGAACCAGACACTCACCATGCTTTGGATTATAATTCCTATGTACATCAGGCAGGGACCCTCACTAGCACTCTTCAAGAGATACCTCGATGGGTGGATGGGAGACAGACATGTACACCAGGGATCACTGCAGTGGCTCTACTGTACACAGGTGCAGGAAACAAATGGCTCTGCTGTTCACAGGCACAGGACACTAACCTAGGGAGGTGCTGCAAGTGAAAACACTGTAGCTGGGCTTACGA
The DNA here is from genome assembly GCF_019279795.1 of Protopterus annectens. Lineage (NCBI taxonomy): Eukaryota > Metazoa > Chordata > Ceratodontiformes > Protopteridae > Protopterus > Protopterus annectens. The sequence goes on from NC_056747.1 coordinate 706,504,148, forward strand.
ATGGACTTGGCCAGACAGCATAGTATCTAACTATGAACCTATGAAGCTATTACATGTCCTTTGTGCATGGATAATTGAGTAGCTCTTCCATTTCAATTAGCTATCATGCTGTTACACTATCTGGTGACTACAAGCCATATGTCTCCTGTTATTGTGTATTGTACATGCCAATAGACATACCTGATGTTTGCATAATATAACAGTAATGCTATGTAAAATATTTGACATATCTACCTACAATACTGTACATTTCACATTTTTGCAACAATATCCCATAATGCAAAGCATAATTGCACAGCAGGACCACCTTAGACATGTTATTCTCAGTTATACGCCCATACATATGCCTACTGTTACAGTATATCGACATATACTATCCCCTGTTATGGCACGTACTCGTTGGACAAACCCTGCCACTGACAGCGGCTGGAGTGGAATTGTGTTTAAAGCCCTTATGTAGCATCCCTTGTGGTGTATGAGGTGTTTACCTTGTGGCCCACAGCAGTTCACACAATTTCTACAAGCGTTACTATGCTCAGCAAGACATCACTACATAATACCTTTTCCCACTGTATGCATTGCGTACACTTTCATTAATACAGAGCAGGCACTACATACACTAACATACTGAGTGTTCTACATACCTTCTTAGCAGTCCGAGTGTATGAAAATATCTGTCTTACTCCTTTCCTGTGTCAACGGTTTTATGGTATGTGCATACGGTTTGAATGCATGGCAAGCCATCCTTTTATACGTAGATACCAGTAACATGTGGTATCCTGTCACCAATTGGTGTTCCAGAATAGATGATTACATGCACATCAGCTGTGCAGCTACTCCATTAGCCAATTACATGGCAACTGTGGGGTATAACTGAATACTCCACTTGGGCATTGTCCTTTTGCCCTACCTTCAAGGAAGATGGCCTGGATGTGTTTTTTGGGATGAATTGCAACTGCTATATGGTGAGACACATATATTTTGACTTCATATCCCCCGTGGATTGTGTGTGACGGCTAGAGGATGTAGTTTTACATGTGAGTGTAGCTGTTATCTCAACCGTCTGATACAAGACTATTGCAAACAAAACCTGTAACATCGGCGTCTGTTCCATTGTACAACAGCAGCGATTTCACATAGCGCCATTACAGTGTGTCTCTCACAAGGTATGTTAAGGCTTCTGCAGATGTCATTGAGTGAGTGGATGTTTGTGATGTTATTACAGTCTGTATTGCAATTGTTTCGGGTGTGGTGGAGATGTAGGTGGGTGTACATAGCAGATAAAGGTATGTGGGGACTGCATTTATACATATTCCATATGTGTGTGAGGGCTCCTTCCCTAACTGAAGACCTATCATTTAGTAGACTAATACTATAGTTATTGTAGGCTTATTCATTAAACCATTGTTAATTGGTTCCTATATAGCATGCAGGTGATGTTGATCCTTCAATCCCTCCGGAAATACATTGATATGTACTGAAATGTTGCTACATGAAAGCTGTCTCATGTATTTCTGTCACAGATATTTGCACTCATTGCAGTTGTGTTGGTGACTGAACCTCTTTGGCTTGGGTTGCCACCTTTTGAAATGGCCATAGTGGGACATTTGCAGGACACACATTGGGTTTTAGAGGCTGACTCATACCCATGGTCAGTACAAAGGATAGAACTTAACTTTTTTTCCTAAATATAACCTTATTCTTGTAGCAGTTTAGTTGCTTATTATGTTTTCTGTAACATTTAGGTATTTTAGATACAGAAATAACTATTTTATGCAACTATTACATAAAATATGGGACATAATTATATCCTACAATCTCAGGACATTTGCCCATTTTAATATTTTTTGTCAGGACACAACTGCCCAAAGTGGGACTGTCCCTCTCAAAGTGGGACAGGTGGTAACATTATGCCTAAGGCCGGCTATGACCACACCTACTGTAATAATCTACCTCCGAGTTAGCACGAACAGACACATGAAGCAAACACACACACACACACACACACACACACACACACACACACACACACACACACACACACACACACACACACACACACACACACACACACACATTACAGTCTCACGGAAACACACACCGCACTCAGAACACACGCTTACACACACTACAGCAATCAGAAACACACTTAAACACAGTACCTACCTGGACCGCAGCACCAGCAGCAATAACTAAATGTCCCTTAACATTGTGATAATATTACTCACAGTTCTAGTGTTCCGGTACTGTGTTCTTTCAGTCTTTAAGCATCGTGATTATGCGTGTCGGTATGTAAAGCATTCAGTAGTTGGCAGTATCCTATTTATTTGTACCTTCATGACTGTGTACATGTTGTTAACCTATCTATATATTTGCAGATATATGTATATCCATATATATCAATATCAACATATATCTCCCTATCACCCTTTCTATCTCTATATTATATATATGTATATATATATATATATATATATATATATATATATATAGAGAGAGAGAGAGAGAGAGAACATACTTTTCGTTGGGTACATGGCGGTGTATACTATTTCCTGAACTCTGCCTTTTGTGTTTTAACCTGTCACAATACACACCTGCCATTGGTACATCTCAGATAGCTTAGTGGTAGGTGATTGAGTACATGGTTGCATGTTCTACTCCTGGCAGTGGTCGTTTTACCTCTCAGAGCAGGCACTATTAGTACAAGGGTTAATAATGCAGATTTCAGCTGTTCTGGCCATCTTTGGCTGTAATCTGCACGAAATTCAGCAAAGCTTAGACCTGTTTTGTGCATATCCATGTAGTCATGTTTAAATGACGCTTACTATCACTTGCCGGTGCATAAACCTGCTAACATGTGCTTAATCATGCTATAATGACCTGCATCCAACATCCATTATTCGTGGCATCAGAATTACATAACAGCCCTTGCAGGTCGTGGAACTGAAACATGCACGACACAGTCAGTGGCTTTACCACTTGGGCATCCGGGATATGTACAAGTGTCATGGTGTTTTGTATGTGGACTGTACTACGGCTGTTTCTCCATACTGCAAACAAATGTGTAACTCAGTTAGTTTACATATTGGTGATACCTGTTAATGGTATGTCCAAGTGATGTTTAATGGATGTGCTCCAGCTATGGGAATCCATGTCACAGTGAGCCACACACTGTAATGTGCTACACCTGTATGATGCTGGGGTGATGGATACCTGTCATGGGTACTCCCCAAGCTTTGGAACTACATCCCTGATTACATTATATGGAGACCCTCATTAACACACCAGGGAATCCTTGCAGAGTGGGTGTGGAAAAGTGGTTACACCCAGGGATCCTGCAATTGGCTCTGCTCCACAGAGGGACAGTTAGTTAATCGATGGGGTGGCGACAGCAGACACATTTTGCCTAGGCTGATGAATGGCCTCTGACAATCAGCCATGTACCTACTGATGTACCTAGGAATCTATACATACAGTATCAACACATGCTGTTAGCTTCGTTTACTGTTCAGGTGTTGACTTACCTTGTTCCAATAGCTGTTGTGTGTGCAATAGTTGAGGGCTGCCTATGTAGGATTCACACAGTACACCACCTATACATAACAATTTACAGGTGGTCGTGTGTGTGTGCCATCCATTTTACTGTATGTGCAGATGGAGAAGTGTGTCAGTCCATAGGGGCCTACACTGTCAGTGTATGTGCTATACGTTCCCTCTTTGCCAAGGCATGGGCGTATTGGGCACTCCTCCATCTGCCTACTGGGGCTGGCACAGGGTGTTCGTGGTCTGAATCCCTCTGTGCCTGTGATGCCCTTGGCAATTGCGGTGGGCTGTGAGGGCCTTCACCATTATGTCCCTGCTGCAGCTGTTTCCGCAGGATCATATTATGTAGCATGGCACATACTATGAAGATGTGGGCACACATGCCTGGAGAGTACTGCAAGGCTCCACCAGATATGTCCAAGCAATGGAACCATGATTTCTGCATCCCAAACACACGCTCTATGATGATTCTGGTTTGTGCGTGTGCCTCATTATGGCATTCTTGCATAGGTGTGTGTGCATTTCTGATGGGAGTCATCATCCACGGCTCCAGTGCATAGCCAGCATCCCCCACAAGGTGGCCATATGGGATGTCCCCCCTGACAAATACCTGTTACAGTTGTTAGGCATGCCAGATGTGGGAGTCATGGTAGCTTCCAGGGTTTCCAGCACACACATTCGTGATAATGCCCTGGGCATTGCACATGACCTGGCAGTTGATGGAGTAGTATCCCTTGTGGTTTATGTAGCACCTACCATGCTCACCGGGTGGTGACTTGATATATATGTGTGTGCAGTCTATTGCACCCAGTACCTCTGGGTAGTCTGCCACATGGTGGAAGAGACGCATATTGCTTGCCAACTCCTCCTGAGTTTGGGGGAAGTATATATGCTCATTGGCATGTGGTAACATGGCATCCAGAACTGGTGGAGTACCCTGGATGCTGATGCCTGTGAGATCCCCATGATATCTCCAGTTGGCCTCTGAAAGGTACCTGTGGCTAGTATTCTTAAGCTTACACATACATTCATGTCTACTGGGATGGATTCCCCTCTGTTGTTTCTGGATCTGAGGCGTGGCCGGCACAGCTCAACAATTTGCTGTATGATGTCCCTGTCCACCCTGTAACGCTCTACTATCTCCAGATCATGTAGCCCCTGGTAGGGTACCCTTGGTCTGAACACTCTTCTCCTCCTCCGGAGCCTGAGGTGGTTGTCAGCATCATCCTCCACACCACCTTCAATCTCCAACACATGGTGATGAATCACAGCTATGGCAGCTCCTAACAAGTACATTGTAAAAGTTCCCCATCTGTTTGCACCGATGGTGCAGTGTTTTGGAATACACGAGTGTGTGCGGGGTGCCTTCACACTTTATACTATTGTGCTTTGAACACTGATGATGTCATAGGGTGTGTATGTACAATCAGAGCTGCAGGGTATCTTATGTGTTTTACCACAGATACTGCTATTGTGGTGCCTTTGGTGTTGAATTACATTTAGCTGCCATGGATCACCTCTTGCCCTTGCCTTCACGTTTCATAATGATTCCCCTCCCATTGTCAGGCATGCATCCAGCAGCCTGCTTTCTTGTTTTGTACTTTCCCAAACCAGGATTGTATTGCGAAATGTGTTCTATAGCCGATCTACTGCAGGTTTGATTTGCTCTGCGGTGACAGTTCTCTTTTCTTTGCAATCTGACACCTCCCCTTTCCTGTTCTGCAGGTTGCTACTAGCAGCCTTGTTAGCTGCCATCAATGGCCCACTGTGAGTTAATAGGTGTTAATTACTCATTTGTACTCCAATTACCCTACTGCGGCATTTCCTTATTGTCTTCCCGTAAACTTCCTGTTTGAGCTGTGGTGCGCAGCACGTGCATCTGCTTACCAGGTTTCAGGCACGTTGTCATCCACGTACACATGCGCTTTTGGGCACCATGTGTGCTCTCAGCTAAGCAAAGCAATACCTACATCCACACCCCTATCCTGCGGCTTTGCTTAGCAATGGGCAACCCAGATTTGCATTGCTCCAATGTGCTTACAGCTACGGTGGCACACCCCACTGCTGATGTCATGTATACCTCCAGACCACTCCTCGGTGTTGTAGCACTGCACCGTATGGTACATCCTTAAGACGTTTGTGATTCAGTATTACTTGCCTCATTTGCATGGCATTGACTACTAATTCATAGTTACCGTGCAGAACACTGTCACAGATCCTTAGCAACCCTTGCAGCTTGGTTGTGGTGTAGCATGCATACCATTGACTATTATGGTCAAATCATGATTTGTGTTACATTACAATTTTATGACATCTATATATATTTTCCTTGTGATCCCATTTGCGCACACATGCCCTGCGGTTGTACTTTGCATTAGTGTGGCCATGACATTAAATGTTATTTTTTATGTGTTGTGCATGTTTTTTTATGCCATTGGCTGTATATTTAGCAATTGGCATATGTTAATTTGTAATACATAAGTTTGGTCCACTTTCATGGCTCCGATGTTCTGTTTGGAAAAATGTAAACCATTTTTTTTGGTTTACATTTCTGTATGCTTACGCTACGCCTGGACCACTTCATGAATTGCTATGTACCTTCATTTGCATGCTGCAGTACTGCACATGGGGTGATTAGCATACATGAGCCGAAAGCTGCGCAGATCTGGCATACGCTGGTAGTGCACGTGGAATTGGATCATACCTGAATCGCTCGGCGGCCATATTTGGCATTATAGCGCCTACGCTATGCCTGGCTCAAGCTTCATGAATCCCGGGGAGTATCTATATAGGTTAGAAGTGCAGTGCTAGTACAAGGGGAAGGACGGAGGCCATGTTATGTAGGGGGTAGGAGTTCTTCCTGCAGGAGAAAGTCTGGCAATTGTTTCTGAATACATTTTTCAAGTAGAAGTAAAAAACAAGTACTGAACCAACACAGCTGGGCAAAAACCTCTATTTATTAAACAAAATAGGAAGTAATAAAAAGTGAGTGCTTTTGTGATAACACTATCGCTTCTTCAGACTAACAAACAAGTAGAAAGACATGAGTTTAAAAAGTAAGCAAAACCAATCAGTTATCATGTGCAAATCTGATGAAAAAATTAAAAGGTACGCACACAAACAATGCAATAGCTGTTATAAATACAAGGGAAATAATACAAATAAAATCTCAGTTTAAAAACAACATTAATGTTTAAGTGGGTGGGCTTTCAAGAAAGGTTTAAGGCTAGAAACACCATTTAAACCAGGCAGTTTCTCTGCATTCAAGAGCAAGATCCATTTCTGTTCAGCCCTTTCTGTTTTATTAGATGTAGCACCCCCTATAATAGTAACATCTAAAACCTGGAGTACAAAGAACTTAAAAGTGTGTTCTGAGCCATGCAAAACAATGTGCTGTGATAAGGCATTTGTGCCTTTCTGACTCCTAATGTCCCTATAGTGTTCGAGAATCCTGCCCTTCAGTAGTCTGTTAGTTTTGCCTATGTAGAAGGCGTGACAGACCTGTCAACTTGCAAAATAAACAATATTTGGAGTTCTGCAGTCAGCATAAAAATCAAGTTCAATTTTAAAGTTAACATGAAGATGAATGTAGGTTGAGCCAGTATGTATATACTTACAGGCTGAACATGATCTACAGGAAAAAGTCCCATGTCTGGTAGACTGAGGCCCTTTGATACAGGGTTGTGATTTATATCACAAATGTTTCTTCGAGGACTTATTGTTTTTAAATACAAAATGTGGTGAGTTGTCTATAGTCCCTTTCAATTGATCTATTGCGTGTAGGATATTCCAATTCTGTTTAATAACCTCACAATATTTACTGATGTCACTAGAGTAAGGTAGAGAGATGCTAAAAGTATCTCTCACAGCTACAGTTGCTTGTGGGGCATTAGGTGGAATATGGTTGCCAAAATAGGCTCTGCATCTCAATTCCATTTCTTCCCGTGCAGCATTGATTTGAAAATCAGTCTCTGCCTCTTTGTAGCCTCTATCTAAAAGTCATGTTTGAGACAATCAGGTGCTAAACCCAACTGAATGTTATCATTGTGCAATTTCATTACTCTATGAATCTGCCCTTTTAAAACATTCCAGGTGACATGCTTGGGATGCATGCTATTTTTGTGCAGGACGTTGTTCTTTCTAGTGTATTTTTGTAGACACTAGTATACATACTATTAAGGTCTCCTTTGTTGATCTTAATATCTAAAAACACCACTTATACAGCAAAATATTTACAGGTAAATATTAAGAAACCAGTACTGCCATGCAAGTAGTTGATAAATTCATTCAACAGTTCTAACAAGCCAAGCCAAAGTAAAAGCATATCATTCACAAAACGTATGTACCAGGCTATCTTCTCTTCATAAAATTGTTATGTAACAGACAGGATTTCTCCCATTGCACTAACACAAGTTCTTATGTTGCCCACCCATGAGACCTATTGTTTCTGGTTATGATTGGAGCACAGAGCCACTATCAATTTTTGTTGAAAAAAACTTACATCCACTTCTAGATGAATGTGACACAGTCCTAAAAGACACTAAACTGTTTGATAAAGTATCTACTTTGTCTAAAGATTACTTGTTTGTTTAGCTCGACACAGAATCACTATTTACAGTGATTCCCAATAACTGGGGAGTAGAGAATGCCAGAGCTTTTTTGATTGACAGGAGATGTTTTACAAATGAGAAAGTGATTTTGCTGTGTACATTACTTAAGCTTGTACTTGAGAATAACGTTTTTGTGTTCAAGAATGAGTTCTTCTTACAGAAGGTTGGCATGGCTATGGGCACAGCTTGTGCCAACAGCAATGCCAACCTTGTGTCAATAATCTAAGAGACATACCTGCTCTATGAAAGAAGATAGTGACTGAGCGTAAGAGGAAACAACACTGTGAGAATATTTAGCATTACATTCTACTACAGTAACAACCCCACCCTCAGATCAAGTTATAACTGAGAGCAATCCGTTTATAGCTAGAAAAAAGCAATTTCACAAAGAGATGCAAGTAAAACAGGTTGTCTGTTATTTACTGAGATGAAATAACTGGCATATGCACTATAGTCTACTGGTCAAGCAAAAGCAGATAGTGGCCCACTTAGGAAGAGGTCCTTACAGTGTACAGACTATTTCACTGAGACCTTCAATCATTGAGCAGGCATGTATTTAACTGATTAAAGTTAATATACAGCAAGGCTCTTCATTTGAAATATGCTTACATTAAACTATGACAACATTTTCAGTTAACTTGTAGGTGTGGGCCTTGTGGCAGAGCTCCTGCAAAACTGAGGTCAGATTTAGTAACTGCAGGCTATTAAACAATGGCAAAATTCTCAGTTAACTTGTATGTGTAGGGCTTGTGGCAGTGCTCCTGCAGTATCAAGGTCAGATGTAGTGAGTGCAGGCTATTAAACAATGACAACATTCTCAGTGAACTTGTAGGTGTAGGGTCTTGTGGCAGAGCTCCTGCAATGTCAAGGTCAGATGTAGTGACCACAGGCTATTAAACAATGACAACATTCTCAGTTAACTTGTGAGTGTAAGGCCTTGGAGCAGAGCTCTTGCAATATCAAGGTCAGACGTGACAATAGGCTCTTCTCTATGAAGGAAGATAGTGACTGAGTGTAAGAGGAGATAAGGAGTTAGTGCAGGAGGCAGCTGCAGAGAATGACTATGCAAGGCAGAGGCGGAGACAGTGCACCATGGCACTAGCTAAGAGACAGCATCTAGTTCATAACTATGGGTCTTGTTAAGCATAGTATGGAACAGTAAAAATGATGTATGCAGTAATACACCCTGGCTGTGTAATTAATGGACTGGCAACACTATGCATCAGATACCGGACAACCATGTAATAATAGAATACTAAGGGAAGAGCAACATTGTCATCATAGAGACAGATGGAGAGGACTAAAGTGACAAACGTGTTGGAGTGGAAGTGGTGTGCTTTAATGCTGTGTTTCACTGTACAAGTCATGGACAGGTGAGTGTGAGCAACCAGAGAAACTGGTCATAGAAGGTGGTGTCACCAATGCATTGTGACTGGACAGTGGTGGTCAGGTGTGATGGGTATATATGGGTATGCAGGGACATAGCTCCAGGAGAAGAAGCTGCAATTTGCTGGGGTCTGATGGACAGGTCAGTAGCATCTTCAGGAGTTCTATGTGATGACTTAGTATGTTGTCATCCATGAGGATTCTGTCTTTTGGGAAGGTCACAGCATGAACCAGAGCATGTACAGAGGATGGAATGATCCATCAGTGTGAATGGTGGGATGTTCTACAGGTGGCCTCAGCACAACCACCTTGTCCCCATCAGTATCCATGGTATTACACACTATCCTCAACACTGGATGATAGTGTGAAGGTGGTGGTATTATAAAACTTAGAGAAATCCCTCCTCCTTCCTGTTGTGGGCTTACCCACCAGAGGTGAAGGTGGACCATCCAGTAATGCATGGTGGCCATGATGGCAGATGCACAGGCCATCTTCAACATGCAAGCCCCTTACTCCGGCTTCCCATAATGCTGCATAAAAGGTCCAGGCTGTCTCATAGGTCACCATGCAGTCCACAAATAACCCAAATTGCTTAGCTATGGTTGCATTGATCTCTGCCTGATCTTATATGATGGCTCTTCACAAATGGTGAGTAATGGCTACAAAAGCACTGAACCCAAGAGGTATGCTACCTATGAAATGACCGGCCACTAGTACGCCAACCCCCTGATATTGTCCTAATGCTTGTATAGTTGATAATAACCAAGGATGACTCTGTTAACTGAGATGAGAGCACTGCCTGTTCTGATGTGTTGGCCACATTCTATCCCAGTGCAGCTTCCTGGAATTGAGGGCTGTGTTGCAAAGGTCCAAGGAGCTGTCTCTGTACAAGAGGGAGATAATATGTTCCATACATTACCCACACTTCCAACTGACACCATTATGCCTGACTGTGTCAAGATTTGGCTGCAGTCATTATCAGGCACAGACAGTTCCCCAACATCAGTCATGTATATATCCATGAAAAAGAAATGTTAGTATTACAAAGTCTATAAATACACCAACTACCAACACCAGCAGATAAACCTGTATAACATAGTGCCCTTGAAAATCTAGAGTTACCATACCTTGATCAGATTGATGGTGAAATTTGAGGTGTACTCCCAATGTTCCAGTGACCAAAAGGAAGCCATGCTCATTAGTTGTATGGCACTGAATCATATGTGTAGTATAGATATTCCCACATATTACAACATACACACCAGTGGCTTCACTAACTGATATTTGAGTCATTCTGCAGTTCAGCACCCAAGAAAAGTAATACACCATGAATAACAGAATTCTCTATACCTTCAGACAGAGAGAGACCAGGAATTTCTTCTTATGTTTTAACTCTGATTATGTCAGTGGGCCTCCACCAGTAGTCTTCTGCTCCTGTCCCAGGTGGGCAATAATGATGATGAATCCACCCCAAGCCTGTATAAAAGTACTATTTTGACCACCAGCTGCCCTAATCTACTGTAAAAAGTCCCACCAGACAAGTTGGTGGAAGGTCCATTCAGATCTCTCATTCTGGGGCATCAGCCAACTATGTTCACTGAGGTTCTCCAGCAGAATGCCATTCTCTGCCTGGGAGAATTTCTTCTTACTGCATCTTTTAGCCTCAGGCATGACTACCTACAATATCATACATGGTGAATATCCATACCTCAGCAACACACAGATATGTCCAGTGTCAACATAACCTGTGTTACATATCACCCATGTTGGGCACAAGCCACCTGTATGGCTGCTATGTGTGTGGTGAAAGTCAGTATGGTATAGTTCTGGGTGTTGCTTTGACACACGTCATGGGCCACATTACACTGCAAAGGAAACCATGCAAAAACAAGGGATATCTGGATCATGTCATGTGTGTTCTTTGTGTCTAAGGGCATATATACTGCCTTTTCTTAATCTGCTGAGGGGTAAAAGTATTGTTAAATGAATAATGGTAGCCTTCTGAACCATAGTAGTGCTATAGGATCAGTAGTGAAATTGTCTACTGTTGTCTGCCACCTGTGTTGACAATGACCTACACTGTGAGTAACAACTGCAGTATGAAAGAAAAACACCAGAAGTACCAGGACAATACACCAATGAACTTCTTAGTAATTTTGGTTAGACCTTCCAACCTTCTTCAGACAAAGTAATTGCAGTAAAAACACTCATTAAATACACCTATAGCATCAATCAATCAATAATTCAATTACTGTCTTAAAGCTAAAATAACCATATCATAGATCTAAAACATAACACTTAAGCTTTCAAAGCATATATACTATATAAATATAGATACATAAAATACATATAAAACACATATAAAGTCCCCCGATATATAATTTAATACACTCATGCTACTACATATTATCTATAAAATCTTTTGATATTTAAAACACTAGACAAAGCTACTACATCATCAATACCAGGTAATAAAGGTGGCATTTAAATAAATCTGCCATCAATATTCTCTATTTTCTAATAGTATTTTCCAAGGACCACTCCTTGTACCATTCTTTACCTGTTCTAAAATAACAAATCCAAATTTATGGCAGTTATTTTCCTGTATATGCCTAGCCAGGGCATTGGTGCCCTTAACCTTTCCAATGTCATAATAATGTTCATATATATATATATGCTGCCTTAATTTAAATTCCATTTTACCAATATAATATGCTGTGCAATCCAAGCACTTAGCAGTGTAAACTACCCCTCTAGTATTACAGTTAAACCGGCCTTTAATGGAAACATTTTTACTGTTCAATAAAACATTGTCACATTCTAAAATAAATGTACACTGATTGCACATACCACATTTTTTCATTTCCCCAGATTGCCATTTTCCACTTTTTGTGAAAGAATTACACCAATCCTTCAGGTTTTTGTCTTTTTTATATATACTGTTCGGTTGAATACCCACCACATAACTTATATCCTTGTTCATGGAAATAATTTCCCAATTTTTATTCATTATCCTAGCTATATTAGTACTATCTTCCGTGAAAGTTGTACTAAAACTATTACTTGAGTAAACATCCTTCTTTTCTTTTACCTCATTTATATCGGAATCAACAATATTAGTATACTCTTCCATACTAACCATTACTGATATTCCATTAATTTCCAAATTTGTGTTTAACTCATCACAGTAATTACTTTTCTTCAGTAAAGGGCTATATATACCTGATATTCTTTTCCTTATAACTTTCCCTGGGACTGCATCAACCAGTGATTTGGGATAGTCCCTATTCAAAAACATAGTACCTATGAATTTCATTTCATCTAAAAAGTCATTGTCCAATGTGACCACCCTGGCAACCCTTACCATCTGCCCTTTGATGACTGCTTTTTTTAATATGCATAGGATGATTACTGGTATAATAAAGGAACTTGTTAGAATAGGTTTACTTCGTATGAACGGAAGATTTTACATAGCCCCTAATACATCCTTAATTAAACAAACATTCAAATGTACAATATTATTTGGTTCCACAATATAAGAGAAGGATAAAGACTCAGTTGATTCATTCAAAAAAATCAAAAAACTCATAAGTCATCTAAAAAATGGGTATAAAATGTTATATACTCTATATACTTTCACTTAAACAAGTATTCCATTTCTCAGTACGCCATAACTACATTAGCATGCAATGGGCCCACTGGGGAGCCCATAGCTACCCCTCTAACTTGCTTGAAGTAGTGGCCCTCATAAAAAAATGTAATTATTATTCAATACCAATTAGTTGGGCTAGTGTGTTAATTTTATCCTGGCCTACATGTAATATACTTGTAAAAAACTCACTAAACCACTCTAGACCTAATTCTTGTGGGATACACGTATATAAATCCTTCACATCTGCAGTAGCAAATATCAATTCATCTAATGAACAAGTATTCATTTGATTACATTTATTTAAAAAGTCCCATGAATCCTTGCTTAAATAATCCAGTGTTGCTATCCTATTTTTTTGGTTGACTATCAATATATTTTGCTAAATAATATGTTTTTGATTGTCCCCCATCCACAATTGGGCGTAAAGGTAGATTTTATAGGTCCTTGTGTATTTTTGGGACACCAAATATAGTAGCAACTTTAGGAGTATTAATATACATGAACTCATGTTCTTGTGCATTAATCTGCCCCTGAAACAGTAAGTCATTTAACAAATAATCAATTCTACTCTAGGAAATATTTACTTCATTAAGAGATGCTTCCACATAACTTTCATTGTATAACAGTATATATGCTTTGAAAGCTTAAGTGTTATGTTTTAGATCTATGATATTGTTACTTTAGCTTTAAGACAGTAATTGAATTATTGATTGATTGATGCTATTGGTGTATTTAATGAGTGTTTTTACTGTGATTACTTTGTCTGAAAAAGGTTGGAAGATCTAACCAAAAGTGCTTACCATATTAAAAAGTCTGTTGGCGTATTGCCCTGGTACTTCTGGTGTTTTTTGGCTGCATTTCTGGTGTTATAGTAACAACTGCAGTATGTCTGCTCCCTCATTGTACACAACTGTTAAATGACCCACTGCCTTAATGCTTGTACAGCAGAACAGTAGACTGAGGCTTATGCCACAGCATCCCTCAGGATGTCACTGCAATACCCTAGTATTATCCATGTAAGTTCTCCTATTTGAGTATATGTAGGTATCTCTTACATTCCCCAACCTAGGCTAACAGCACCATGGTATTGACATAGGGAGAACACCCCCACAAAACTTTCGATCCAGACATATGTCATATTACACATGTAGGAAAAGGAACCCTATGCATGCTTCAGAAACCTTAGGATCATCCTCCCTTAAAGTACTCCCAGACAGAGTCAAGACATTTCTTTGAACTGCAAACCACAAGGGTTGTGTAGGCTACATTTCCTCTCCATTGACAGGGACACACACAATCAGCTCACAGCCATAGTCCATCAAGGGAAATGACTGTAAAGTGAATAGGCATATGCCATTCATAGGGTCACTCCATAGACATCTGCTTACTACAAGGTACAACCCTTTAAGATGTGGTTGATATCTCCCTACCCACAATAGGAAAAAGTACAGATAATTTTTCAATGTACTCCTCATCAGTCTGTGAAGAATCAGTTTAATTTTTCTTATCTAAGTATCCTGAAACCCCTTAATAATGGCATATACAATAATTCATCATACTAAAGCATCAGGGTTGAAATCCCCCTTGTGGTCAGTCTTTGTTATAACCTGCAGTCTGACACCTCCCAATATTAAGCATTTCCTCATCCCTGGCTTATGGAAGTTATGCTCCCATATCCTCTGCTTATTTATAATCAGTTATTAATATAGGGGAGGTAATATTTGTTGTGCCTGTGAAGAGTTTAATAAAAATGTGCCCCTTGAATGAGAAGGACTGAGAATGTTACCTTAGAAATATGCAAAAAACATGCTTTTGTATGTTTAAATAGAAATGTACATTGAGAATTACTGACACCCACATTAAAACTTTGGTCTTGTGAGATGGTTGTAATTAGTATTAGCCATATAAAGTAATAAAGACAAAGGTAATTCTTATGAGGGAACATTAGTCCATAACGTCCGGAGAACAAAACACCATTAAACATTTTTCAGGGTGACAATGTTGTAGTCTCTTTGTATAGGTCATCTGCAATTCCCTGCAATTCCTTAAACTAATGCCTCTCCTCAACTCAAAGCTGAGAAGCTGAGATGCAAAAAAAGATCTTTTCCTTCTTTTTCATTTCAAAGTAAAAAAAATGTGGGCTTCATTTATGAAGCTCGAGTATCCTCACTACTTCATTACTCAGTGCTGGTATTGCACTCCTACATCATCAGCACCTGCAGAATGCACGCTTTAAATGTTTGCACCTGGGACAGCCACTGCCCCTTCTCCCACCTTTATTATGGCACTGGTATTACCATCTATATACATCTTTCCTTTCTATAATCAACTTTCAGTTCAAATATCCTTAACACTAATGTAGAATATAGAGGAGTATAATCAGGTATCCAAGTGATTATGTGTTTGAGACAGGGATGTCAAGAAATTTACCTTGAGAAACAAATCTTGAGAGGTGGAATCTGACATAAAATGAAAATGTATGGAAATGAGTTATTACTGGAAAAATATAATCACAATTATTTACACTGCATTAAGCTTTATGTGTTCCATGTACTGCCACTTGTTAAAAACAAGTGCAGGGGAGCAAAATATTTCACAGCTTTCAAATCTGAAAACCTTTAAGTACTGCAACATAGACAGTGGGCAAATGTAATATGTTCCTTTCTGCAATAAATGGTTTTAAAATTGTCATCCACTCAAGTACATATTTGTCTGTGTCTTTTAAAGCTGTTAGCTTCTAGATGCTGTTCTATGTTGTCCATCACTGGTTGCAATTGCACCTCTAGCTGGAACTTAGAGCTTAACAGCACTGAGAGGTATTTAGAAAATGTACCTAAACAGTATATCTTTTTCTTGCTTTCAGAGATTAATCATGGTACTCCCTATAAATTATTTCAGCGTTTTGCCTTTGTTGTTTTTTGCTGCATAATTGACATGACATAATAAGCAGTGGACAGAATCTGAAGGTAAGGATGCAGCTAAAATAATAAGTGCTGGATTAAAGTTCAGGAACATATCAACACAACACACAAGGTAACAAGAAAATTCACCTGATCAATGGGTGAGACGGGTTGCTCCATTCTTTTTACATATAACAATAAGGCATAGTTAAATCAATGGGGCAAAAGTACACACCTTGTAACAACTATGCACATACGTGGAAAAGTATCTTAGAACCAACTAACCTTTTCTCTACGTTAATTTAGTGTGTAAACTATTTGAAATGAATAGGCTGAAAAGTCACATTAATGTTATGGTATTTAGTATTAGGCGCCAGGCAACTCCAGCTCTTTGTAACAAAAATAACTATTACTCATACTCAACTTTAAAAAAAAAAATATATATATATATATATATGCTAATTAAACATAATCTTTAACTTAACTGGCTAGTATAAAAGTATATTAGTCACCTACAAGGATTTTTTATCTGTGTATTATTTTTACTTTTGACATTTTTACTCAGACTATCTCTTGTTATGAAACTATAACAAATTACCACTCCCATATAATGCAGTTTATTAGCAAAAGATTAATCCCATTATTTCCTTTAACACTGAGAATGATCCTGCAGATTTGGTAACAATTACCAAGTCAGGTTTATAGCTTTAAATGTCTCTGTGTAGTGAAAACATTAATGAATGATTTAATTAATAAAAACATTAAGTCAGCTTGTGAATATCAAAAGTAATTTCACAATTAAAATCAAGTAAGGAAATTGTAGGATAGAATGACGAGTGGAGGCATGTAAGTTAAAGTTTTTTCCTAACAAATCAGTGCTGGACTGTAAATAGCCAATCATCTGAGACAGAAAATGTTGTTAACTGTAAAAAATAAAGTGGAGTAGCAAATGGTGTCTATGGCTAGGTACAATAGTTTAGGGGTTACCTGTACCAATGTAGTGTACAACGGATGTTAAGATTTTTCATTAAGTCCTGGTGGGGGTTCTGCATTCACTAGGAATTGTCAGGTTAGCCCATTCACTTCAAGTAAGGCATCGTGGTCACCAAAGAAATCTTGTACCTGTTTGAGTACAAAAAAAATTGAAAGCCTTAAAGTCCTTGCACACTGCACTGCATTTTGTCAGTGCATTTTTGAAATCCTGGTTTCTGATAGCAGTGAAGTGTTCTTTGACTCTGTCTACCAATTTCCTGGATGTTTTGCCAATATAAAAATCATGGCAAATGGTGCAGAAACCAATGTAGACATTTGTGTCACAGCTAAAGGCACTTTTGCAAGAGGCTTTGATATTACAGTGAGTGAACAAGTAAAAGTCTTAGATATGTATATACTCACATACCACACACTTACCACATGCTGACATGCTTTGGGCTTTGACTGGGTAGATGCTTGTAGGGGTAAAGAGTTGGGCTGCTTCCCCAGAATGTTGGCCAGATCAGGTTGCTAAGAATAATATCCCAATTCTTTTGAGAGGATGTCCCTCATGGGGAACATGTCTCTGGAGACAGGCAGAGGGAAGCTAAAGGAGAGGTCTTAGTCACTATTATGAATGCTGCTACCATTGAATCCATGTTTTAAAATGGGTGGAAATTTAGTGTACCTGGCTTGTCTAACTTCAGTGTAGAACCTGTGTACTAAATTGGCTGGGTAGCTGTGTTTGATGAACATGGATCTGAGAAGGGCACTTTTGGCACCAAAAACTGAATACTCACTGATTAATCATGAAAACCAGATGAACTTACCCATCACCATATTGGCTTTCATGCAGAAGGGGTGTTGGCTACCTTCTGACAGATAGTGGACTGGAATTGGTTGGTACTGGGGTGCAGTGAAATAAACACATCTAAAAAATGTGCTGATAATCCAATGCTGGGAACAGTAAAATGAGGAACTGGGTGCCGGCAGAGATGTCTGAGATGAAACAATCCAGTGTTTCATGGGAGTTTTCCCAAATAAAAAAGATGTCATCTATATAGTGACAATACACTGTAGCATGTTAGAAACCAGGGAGGCGAGAAAGGATCTGGGTTTCCCAGGCACTAAGCACAAGGTTAGCATAAGTAGAGGCCATTTTAGAGCCCATTATTACACCTCTTTGTTGCTGGTAAATTTGGCAGTTGAATTCAAATAGTTGTTGTGAAGTATTACTGAGATGAGGTTGCACATGGTGAGTATGCGACCAGGGTTATGGGCAGTTAACTTACAGAGGAAATCCTTGGTGAATGACAGACCCTCTTGGTGTGGGATGTTAGTATACAAGACTTCTATGTCTAGGGTGACCAAGAGGTGATTACCCTGGCTCACTTGTAGGTGGAAAAGTTCACTGAAGAAAGCCCAGGAGTCCTTATGATAGAATGGGGTACTCTGAACTATGAGGTTCAGAAGGGAATCTACAAACATTGAGATTCTGTCTGTTTTCATCCTTTTATTACAGACAATGTGTCTGAACAAGGAATTGAGGGAATCTTTGCAGAGTTTGGGAATCCCAAAGAATTTACAAAGATTGTGGTTGGAAACTGACATAAAGTGGTATTCCTTCTGGAAAATTTAGTTTTGCATTAGTAAATTAAACAACAATTCATCAATTTTATCATACCTTTTCTTAACTTCATGAGCTGTAACTTTTCTATAAAACTCATTGTTATTCAGAGAAATGTCTATGTGGCAATGTAAGCTGACTGTTCCTGTGCTTTTATCGGCTTTTGTAACTCTCAGTGTTCTGTCATTGCTGAGTTCAGTTAGGGTGATTGCTTTTGTCTTGGAGAGGTTGAACCATTTTCTTGATCTCTTGCCTGTCAGCAGTTCAGGAATGTCCTGGTCACAATTTTTCTGAAAAGCCAGGAGTGTTCCATGTAGGGCTGGGTCAAAGATGCTCTTACTTCTATGTGTCTGAAGTGTGACAGTCTCAGTCAAAATGTCATCAAATAAATTTACTCCCTCATTTAAAGAATGTATAAGTTTAGCAACCAAAGTAACTCATGTAGAAGTTATTGCAGTTATACTGAGAATGAAGAGAATTACCTCTTGCCTCAATGTATGGACAAAATTTAATGAACTGCTTGACAAGCAAAAATAAAAAAAAAAAACATTCTGGAATTGAACAGACATGCAACATCAGGAATGACTATAAGGCTGATGGACACTCTTGTAAACAGTTATTTAGTTTGTTTCTGTATTTATAATATTGTTTTTTTTTTCTTACTTTTAAATATGTATGTATGTACATTTCTGATTACAAATTTTGTAGTGATTATGTTTCATGAAATTTAATAAAAACATTAAAAAAAGAATATATTTAAGGTTAAGTTTTCTCAAATAAAATCTAAGGTCCTGAAGTACATTGGTGAAGCTAGCTCTGAGAAGGACACCAACCTGACCAATTAACCAACTCCGGAGTAACTTTTCCAGCAGAGGATAATGAAGTTTTTTTTTTTTTACTCTGGACAGATTGAACACCAGAAGCAGGACTTTCTACTGAAGAAACCACTCCAGAGGAAGATGGAGAAGCAGAGGCAGGGGCAGGAGCTAAGGAAAGAACAGGCATTGAAAGCATTTGTTTCCCACCTTCCCTCTTGTCTTGACTCCAGAAACACTGAGATTTTTAACTTAACACAAAGATCATTTTTAATGCACACCTAAGTGTCCTAACAAAAGGTTTCACCTATACTCTTGCACAAAGAGCTAACTTCACCAATGTATGTCTGGACCTTAGATTTTATTTGAGAAAACTTAACCTTAAATACATTCTTGACAATGTTTTGACCAAGACAGTCAAGTCACCCGTCTTGTGTATTCAAATAAGATGATGAGACTTGAGTGTTCGTTTAAGTTGTTTATCACACACAAACACATCAGGATGGAGGATCGGAACATAAAACCTAAATTAACTAGCCAACTGACTGACTGCTGCTCACATACATGCTTTCACTCCGGCTGCTCACTCAAAATGGCACTCTTGCTTGCACATGCTCAGTGTTTATATGCACATGCCCATGGACTGGAATGGTTCTTAAAGGTACAACACACACTCTGATCTATATCTTCCCTCTTTGACTATTCTGTCATGCAAATGAAAATGACAATTAGATGAGCATGCAAATTATACAGACATATATAAACAATAACAAACATGTCCAAGTTGACGCGTATCTAGGACTAGGTCTTGAGATAAGAACTGTCCTCAATGTAATAAACAGAACTGGGCTTAGCAACAGGAACAGTCACTGAATGTTCTGCTTCAGGATTTTTAGGGATACTTTCAGGAACAGGAACAAATGATGAAATGTTTTCTGCAACAGGAACATTGGACAAATCACTCTGAGAATTAGAGTCTCCATTACAGGCAAGATGTTGTAACACTGGCTAGGACACTGATATTAAATGCTTCTGATTCTGCCTGAATTCTATACCTTGCGACTCAATGATGTACAATTTTGGTTCCTCACACAAATGTTTCACAAGTCCTATTCGGTCAAATCCTTTTGCTGTCTGCATCCTCACTATCTCTCCTTCTTTTAATGGATTCAGAGGCCTGCTGGTTTTGTCATAGAAGGACTTTTGAGACAAACGCTTCTTTAGGATTTGAGCTTTTACTGCTTTGTTGTTTTTAATACTCAAAATCAACAAATTCTTACTGATTGGCAGTATGGTTCTGCTTTGTCTTGACATAAGTCTCTGAGCAGGTGAACCAAGTAAATCGTCACAAGGAATTTTTCTGAGATTAAGCAAATCAAGAAAAACATCAGTATTGTCTTGTTTGGAATTCTCCAACAGCTGTTTTGTACTTTAACTGCACTTCAACAAAGCCATTAGATTGTGGGTATTTAGGACTACTAGTAATGTGAACAAAGTTGCATGTTTCAGCAAATCTTTTGAACTGCTGACTTGTAAACTGTGTACCATTGTAAGAAATGACTTTGTGTGGACTACCATGGACAGAAAAATGTCTCTTCAACTTCATAATGACAGTACTGGAGGTTAGGTTAGGAAGAAGGTCAATTTTGAACCAGTTTGAATTAGAGTCTACTAACACCAAGTAGTGTTGACCATTCCACTTGAAAATATCTGTAGCTACTGTTGACCAAGGTAGTTCAGGAATCTGGTTTAGCTAAAGTGGTTCTTTTTGTTGATGCGGTTTAGTACTATTGCAAACAGAACAAGCTGAGAGCTCCTTTTCAATATCTTTTGACACAGAAGGCCAAAACACTAGTCCTCTCAGGTCTATATTAGATCTTCAAATGCTTAGGTTGTCAAACTCTGAAACGTCGAGACGTAAACATCGAAGTCTAATAAACATGACAAGCTAATTACACAATTTTTTTCCCAGGGAAAAAATTCACATGGCCAACAAAATAAAAACAAGCAAACTCTAAAACCCTAATCAAGTGGGGGACTTCGGCCCCTCCCACACCCCCCTAACTAAATATACCAACTCCGAGATCACTCTATATCGGGGAAAAGGGCAAATCTCAGATGACGGCCAAGCAAATTTTTTTTCCCAGGGAAAAAATAGTGTAATTGGCCTGTCGCATTTAAAAGACTTCGATGTTTAGGTGTTGATGTTTTGGAGTTCGACAACCTAAGCATTTGAAGATCTAATATAGACTGCGCCATTCATTTGGTAGAATCAGTTCCTGGGTGGCCATGATGTAAGATTTTAATATACTCTTGTTGCAAGGATTTTGCAACAATCAATTTTGGACCTTTCATGATGATACCATCTTCCATCAAAATCTTGTCTCTGTAAGGAAAATACTTCTGCATATCTACTGACTGATAAAGTGGTTGAGCTTCTGGAGAATTGGATCTGAAGCTGTGTGAATTCTAAGCTCGTCAAGACATGTGGAAGAAAAAGTTTTTACTTTCATGACTTCAAAATGAGGTTTCTCATTCTCATGCTGTTCAGTGTTTTTTCTGGGTGAGCAGGATAAAGTATTAGCAAGATAAAGAAATGTACCTTTTGTGTAAACCAAGTGGAAATTGTACTTTTGGAATTTTAACATTATACATTGTAATCTTGCAGGAGCTGTGTGCATTGGCTTTTTCAAAATAGTGTCCAAAGGTTGGTGGTAAATTTTGATTTGAGTAGGTTGGCCATAAATATAATCATGAAACTTTGAACATGCAAATACAATTGACAAGAGCTCTTCTTCTATTTTGGCATACTGCATCTCAGTTTGGATTACAGTTCTGGATGCATAGGCTACTGGTTTACCATTTTGAAGAATGACTGCACCAACAGCAAACTCTGAAGCATCACAAGAAAGAGTTACTGGTTTGTGAACATCATAATATCTTAAAGTGGGAGGACTGGTAATTTTCTGTCTCAGGACATTGAATGTCCTTTGATGCTGCACTGACCAGGACCAGGCTACATCTTTGCATGTCAGGTCTCTTAGCAGTGCTGAGAGTTCCTTCAGATCTGGAATGAGCTTTCCCAAATAGTTGACCATGCCAAGAAAATGTTGTAAGGAGGTGACATTGCCTGGAACTGGCATCTCAAGAATTACAGTTTGCATGGAATGATCTGGTCGTAAGCCTGAACTGGTAAACAAATAGCCCATATACGTAACTTCTTGCATCCTGAATTTACATTTCTAAGGATTTACTTTAAGTTTCACTTCACAAGCACGTTCCAGAACTTTCCTGAGATTTCTATCATGTTCAACTTCACCATTGCCTCCTACAAGAATATCATTTACTATAATAGCATAGGGGTAGCCAGGAAAAAAATTGTTCCATTGCACGTTGAAAGACTTCACTGGCAGAATTTATCATAAATGTCATTCTCAAAAATCTGCACCTTTCAAATGGTGTACTGAAAGTGGTTAGCAATGATGATTTTTGATCAAGCAAAATTTGCCAAAACAAACTTTTTGCATCTAAGACAGAAATAAACAGTGACATTTGGCATAAGGGCAGCAACTTCTTCAACTGTACGCATTGAATGATGAGGTCATTTTAGTGCTTTGTTCAAATCTCTTGGATCAATACATATTCTAATATCATCTGAGCTTTTCTTATGAGCTATCACCATGGCGGGTACTCATTCAGTTGGTTCTTCTACTGGACAAATTACTCCTAGGTGCACTATTCAGTCTAGCTCAGCTTTGCATCTCCCTTGCAGGGCTACTGAAACTTTCCATACTACTCTAATGACTGGGCTTACCTCATGGTCTAACTTCATGGAGTACATAACTGGGAGTTTGCCTAACTTGTCTTCAAAAATAGCAGCATAGTCAGAAAAAATAGTTTGTGTGAAATTTTCGTTGTTACACATGCTTATATAGTGGACCTCTCTAGTAAATGAAAGCAGTCCCATTATAAAACCATCCTTGAGGCCTAATAATGACTGCATGTGTGTCTTGGCTATGTAAAATTGCAAGTCATAGCTGTTCCCAGCAGAATAACATGAAAGCACTACTGAGCCTTTGATTTGAATCTCTTCACCACCATAAGTAACAAGCTTTGCACACTTTACCAGATCAAGTTTTTCACCAGCTTTTACTCTAGCAAACACATCTGCTGACATAGCATTGGACTTTGAACCAGTATCAGCTTTGAGCTCTACAGGTCTCCCATTAATCAGAACAGTACAAAATATTTCACTCTTTGCCCAGAAATCTACTGCATTGACTCTTTGACCAAGCACAGACACACCATCAACATAAAAAGTAGGGTCACAGCTTTCTAGTTGATCGACCTGCCACTTTGAATGCTCTTTTTTTAATAAAAGAATGTACCCCTTTAGATTTAGAGCCTTTTGAAATAATTCCACATTTTACATGTGTGGCACTGCTCACCAAAAGCAAAGCACATCTCTAGCTTGGGCTCATGACTACCTTCACAGTTATGACAGTTGACTCTGAGGCTTGTCACAGGTTTTGCAGAGTCACCCCTCTGTTTCCCTGATTGTGGTCTGGGTTTTACTGTAGCTGCTCTAGGTTTTGCTGAAGTGACCACACCCTTAGGCCTGCATTTTTTAACCTCATGCTGCATACTATCAACATTAGCACTGGAAGGCACTGCAAACATGCTTTTCTCATTTGTAAGCATTTGTGTGTGATTTTCTGTGAGCTCATATAGCTGACAAATATCTATGGCCTTATTCAAAGTTAAATCACTGTCTTGAAGCAAACTCTTTCTCACTGCATCATCTTTAATACCACACACAAGCCTGTCTTTTATCAACTCATCTCTCAGATCACCAAATCTGCATGTTTTTGCATTATTTCTCAAGTCAGTTATATATGCTGCAAAGGTTTCACCAGCCTTTTAATCTCTTGTGTAATATATGTGCCTTTCCATTGTAATATTTGTTTGTGAGTTGCACATTTCTCTAAATTTATGCCATGCCAACAAACAGTAGTATAAACCTGCCCCTTGTAATTATGTTCAGTCACACACCAGATACTTGAAAAATATTCAACTGCACAGCAGTCTATTTCAAAATAACTGTATTCTGTGAAATAACTGTACTGTGATACTGCTTACACTTGTTAGCACTTTGCATACTTCAAATATTTCAAATAGCTTTAGTTAATATGAAAAAGAAGCACATAGAAAAAATATGGTCATTTTCCCTCTTTTATACATTTTATGCAAATTTTGAAGTTATTTTAAGTATTTTTTAAGCATTTTTAGTACTTTTATTAATATGCCACAGTTTTGAACATTTTGTTTAATGTTAAAGTTTAGATCTGAAAAATATATTTAGTTTTTTTATATATTATGCATAATACCAGTATAAGAGATATTTTTTATTTCTCATTTTACACAGGTTTTTAAATATTTAAATGTGTAGTTATTTTGAATATTGGTTAGCAGGGCACTTTGCATTGAAAGATGTTAGTTTTATGAATGGTTGTACTTTTTGAATACTATAAAATTGAAATGAAACGGGTTCCTATTGGAACACTGAGAATGCAATTGTTCAAATCGCTAAAGGTCGACCTTTAGTGATCGAACAATTACATTTTTGAATGCTCCGAAAAAGTTATTAAAAAAAAGGTAAAGTAAAGGGTGTAGGCAGGGGGGCAAGCCCCCCTGAACCCCCCACACCCCACACTACTTAAATATACCAACTCTGAGATTATGCTTCAGCACAGGAAAAACTCCGTTAAAGTGCAATCTTGGAGTTGGTATATTTAATTTAGAGGGTATGGGGGTGCAGGGGGACTTGCCCCCCTGCTCACAGCAATTACTTTTGTTTCTTTTCTTTTTTTTATTGCATTTTCAAAGTTTTAGTACTTCGATCATATGGTGTCGACCATATGGTATTTGAAGTACTGAAACTTCAATAATGTAATATGTAACCAAATGAAACATAGTTCCTTTGCTTGTAGGCAGAGTAGTGAATTGTTTTTAACAAGAAGATATAAGCTAGAGGTTTATAACACATACATTTGATTTTAAGTACAGATTATGTTAAATTAGGTTTGGTTATGTTATATGTTTTTAAAAAGAACTTCAGTAATACTGATTAATTGAAGTTAATCAAGTCTACCTTTGTTGTATAATTAATTGTCTCAAAGATGTGCATTTATACAAGGCCTGTGTCTTTTGTAAATTGATTCTGAAGAAGTCTAGTTCAATGGACGAAAGCAGTTAATTCTGTTTATAACAAGTTGTCCATTAAAACATATTTTATTTTTATATCAAAACACTTCAAAGAGTGTGAGTCCATAGGTTCATTGTGATTCTTAGATTATACAAGTCATTTTTTTTTGTTGCACTAATGAATTCATTGTGTATACATGGTTGTTTTTTTTTTCTAATTTCTTGGGCCAGGATGGAGTCTCTGGATGATTTTCCTTTAGCATTTTCCCTGTGCATTGCGAGGAGTTCAAATGGATGCACTCTGAGGTGGAAATTTTAAAAAGGAAGCTTACATATTTCATAGACTTGCTTACACAAACAGGACATGTTTCAAATGGTTCATGAATACTGACTTCCATTTCTGGGGGAGCTCCGAATGGAAAATCAGTTGTACTGTCTGGGAATGGAGATGACCGTTCAGTCTCTTTGCAATGAGAGCATTCAACATTTAACAGGATGGATAATAAGGACAATAAGGACAATTCATTAAAGGAATAATAGACAAGGTGTGGGGCTAGACCCAAAGGTACTATATCCAAAAAACTTATGTAGCATTTGCTACTAATGCTAATGTAAAAAAAACATTATTACAGTTCATTTGATAGGTTTTAATATGGGAAAAGGAGATGGGTCATTAAACGTGTGTCCTAATAACAATCAAGTATTTAGTTGCAAAGGTTTTGAGACTGTGTTGAACAAGTGCTATGACTTTGATAATATACAAATGAGTGATATCAGAGGAAATGCAGTTTTAAATTATCTCAAATGTAATTCTTTGAAGGACTTAATTTTATTTGAGAAAAAGTTGTTAAACTTAAACAGTTACAACTTGACAATGGATACTTATAGAAATGCATTCAATGTAAAGTGGTCCTAAGGGTTAAGTATCTTCAAGTTTCTGCAGGGATTAAACTATGACAATAATGTGATAAGTGAATTTTGTGAACTGTTTGACAGTTTTGGTTTTGAAATAATGTGGAAGATTATTAAGTTTAATGACATTACTATCAGCCAGTTGTTAACAGAAGTAGATAAACTGAATGTTGATATATGAAAAGTTTTAATTTTTGGACAATGCAAGGCTTTTTATAATAAACAAATTGACTTGATTGATAGTAAATTTATTAAAATGCATGGTAGAAAAATCAGAAAATTAAGAAGGCCTTAGATCAATAGGCATACCATGTGGCATATCCAATAAGGTCTGGTCTGGTTGAAAAGAATACTGGTGGAAATACCACTATGACCAATGAACAAGACAGGTTAAAAAATGGGCAGAAATCTTTTTTTCGCAAAAAGAACAAACAAGGACCGAATTGGGTTCAGGAGAAATATTTAGATTCCTGTCAGACGCAGATCACAATGAGGGAGACGTACAGATAATTAGGTCACTTGGTATTGTTCACAGCTTGAATGATTTTCATATTTACAACTATACTAATAATGAAATTTTAGTAGAGCATTTTTTTCCATTTTTTCAAAAGGATTAAAGGTTGTCCCCTCCTCTGGATTTAACGAGGTAGATGCAATTATTGAAACTAAACTTTATTTTAGAAAGTTAAATCTAGCCTTGTTTTTTTAAAATAAAAATCAAGGCAGTCAGTCTTGTGGCGGGCTAAAGAAAAAAAATAGTTTCAATCCCGCAATGAATTCTACCTTGGTTATGTTGGAAAAAATCATTACTGAAGATTTATATAAATTAAAAGCTGAGGAGAAAAAAATCTAAATTTTTTTATTATTTAACAGAAAATGAGAAAACAATTTTGGATAAACTTATGAATGACAAATCCGTTTGAATTATCAAGCCAGATAAGAGTGGGGGGATAGTGCTGTTTGACTCACTTGAATATAATATTCTAGAGTCATGTTTTATCTTTTAAAGAATGAAAACAATTATTTGCCTGTTTCTATCAATGAAATCAATATTAATTACAGGCACACTGATTCTTTACTGGCTGAATATGTTTTGGATCAAAGATTATCAATGGAATTATTTACTTTCCTTAAAGTGAAATTTCCTATCATAGCCACAAGTTCTGGCCTGCCAAAAATTCATAAGGATATAGTAAGACCACCCTTTAGGCTCATCATCTCAGGTATAAATTCAAAGACATATCCTTTGGGAATAGTTATTGACAGATGGTTAAAGACTAGTTATAAGGTAGTTGAGCACCTCCTTATTGATTCTTGGGATTTTCTCAGTAGACTAAAACAATGTATGGTCTGATGATAAAGTGTTTCTTACTACTGATGTAAGTGATTTATTTACAAGAATACACAGAGAAGAAGGGTTGGAATTTTTTTATGACCGTATGGTAAGATTGAATTTTTTGGACATAAATACTATTGGATTTATTAAGGATTTGATGACTTTAGTTTTAGACAATAATTTTATATTTTTTAAGGGGAATACTTCAAACAGATAAAAAGAGTTGAGATGGGTGAACCTTGTGCCCCAATTTATGCTAATTTAGTTTTGCTTAAATGGGAAAATAAAACCATTTTCAACAGTAGTTTTTATAAGAAACAGATTCAGCTATATGTTAGTTTCCTGGCTGACATTTTTATTTTATGGAAGGGTTCCGCCCAGGAAATTGAAAACTTTATGACCTTCTTAAATAACACTTTTGTATTTCTCAGATTCACTTGTAGTTCTGAAAGTGTTAACTATTTGGATAGAACCATTTACATGACAGAAAATGGATTTAGATCTAGGTTGTATAGAAAGCCTACTTTTAACAATTCTTACTTACATTTCAGTCGCCACCATCCATTCCATCAAAAAAAGAGTTTAGTTAAAGGATAAATGATCAGGACAGCAAAGATGACCTCAGATTTTCGAGATGTAAAAGTAGAATTAGATCTTATAGTTAATATGTTTTTGTTAAGGAGTTACCCCATAGATCTTATTAATGATGTTAAAGAATACATTTTATCTCAATGGGGTAACAAATATGACACACTCTTAGGAATATCCTTACCACAAGTTTAACAAAACAATTTACTTAATGTTGACGAGAGTGCAATGATTCTGAGTTATGGTTGCCACACTAAGAAGGTAAAATGGAGAACATTCTGTTTTACCTTGGACTTAAGGTAAAGGCCCAACACCTTACCTTCGGCTGAATAATTGGTGGTGTTATAGCCCGAGCTATAGGAGACCATCTAGAAGATTTTGTACCGCACAGGACTGAGAAATAAAAAAGACTCTTTGGATTTGCAACTAGTCTCCAGTGTCTCTTTTACAATAGCAGTGTTCCTGTACTGCTTTGTATACCACCTTGTGGTTTCATCATGATTAACCTTATTTTTTGCAGCCTAACAATAGTCCTTCTCAGGACTGGAATTCATATTTCAAAAAAAGTCCTTTTAAGGACTAACTCGAAGGCTACAACTAACAGCCTAACAAGAGTCCTTCTAAGGACTGTAATACATAAACCAAAAAAAAGTCCTTTGTCAGGACTAACTCTGAGGACTTATACTTATCCCCAAGAAAAGTCCTTTTAAGGACTGTTGCTTTTACCAAAAGCAGCAAAAAGTCTTTTTTTAGGACTAAGAGGACATTTATTCTGGGCTGACTGCAACAATTACTCAACCTTGCAAGTATGCAGCTGGATGGACCTTTTTTAGCAATAGTGATGAGGTTAAAACTACCAACATAAAAAATTCAACAAAACACAAATTAAAGGTCATGCTGCTAAATGCTAGGAGTCTAAACACGAAACTGCACTCATTGCAAGCATTCCTAACCCTGGAAAATGCTGACATCTGTGTGGTCACAGAAACCTTGTTCAAAGCTGCGGAGGGCACCCCAGCCTTACCTCGTTACTCATCCTATCATACATTCAGACCCCAAACTGTGGGTAGTAAAGCCAAAGGAGGTGAAGTTTCAATATATATTAAAGACATACACACCTCCAGGCTGCTCAAACAGTATGATGCACAGGAGATACTCCAGGAGGAGTTAACTATTGACAAGACCCCTATACAAATAATAGCTAGATACCGGCCCCCAAATATGACCCAAGATGCCCAAACTGCCTATCTAGACCTCTTTGAATCTATCAAGATTCAACTCTTTACCCTGATCCTGGGTGACTTTACCTACCCAAACATAGACGGGAAGAACTACTCTTGCCAGAACACAAATACCCAGAGATTCCTCAATTCTGTAAATGCAAATGCTTTGGAACAGCTAGTCGATGCCCCCACAAGAGGTGATAATATCTTGGACTAGGTATTAACTAACATGAGTAGCCACTGTAGCATCTCTGCAGTATCATCCTCCCTTGTAAGATCCAACCATAAAGCAGTCACGTTTGAAGTCAGCATCTCCCTGACCCCCCCCCCCCACAGCTAGGGTCAATTAAAAAAACTTCTCCAAATCTGATTACTGCCTCCTGATGGATGGTATAAACAGCTTCACAGCCCCCTCCCCCTCTCTAATAACTGGCACCATTATTCAAAACTATACCAAATTACTATACAAACATTTATATAGATGCATGGAATCAGGAATACCTGACAGGATTAAATCATCCTCCGCAAGGAAGAGTAAACCTGTCTGGTGGACATCTGTAATAAATAAACTCTATAACAGAAGAAAAAATTGCTGACCAGGACCAAGAAGGAGCAGGTGCCCAATTAGAAGCAATCTCTCCTTAGCCTAAACAAGCAAATAAGAGCACTAGTGAAATCCTCCAAAGCAAACTTCGAGTCCAAATTGGCCACATCTACTAGAGACAATTATAAGGCCTTCTTCACATATGTTCGTAATCTCAAAGGTAGCACCCAGATCTGTTCAGAGCTGATGGTCAAGGACATCACATATACAAATGCCGTAGATATAGCAAACTTGCTGGCTGCTGAAAGATTCAGCAAAAAATTTCACCCCTCTGCCCCCCCCCATCAGTAAATCAGGACATTCCCAGTACCTGCCCCCTTCCCCTTATATCTGTGGATCAGGTCATCACTGCTCTCTCAAAGGTAAAAAATACAGCCTCCATGGGACCTGATAACATCCCAGGCTGCATCCTACATGAACTCAGACAGGAACTTGCAGCACCATTAGGTGCCCTATTCAACTAAAGCCTGAGTACCAGTTTTGTCCCAGCTGAGTGGAGGACAGCCACTGTCAACCCTTTACACAAAGGTGGAGGATCCACTGATCCGGGAAATTATAGACCCATAAACCTAACTAGCCTGATCGGCAAGGCCATGGAACAGATTATCATGGACCTCATAAACAAGGACATTGGCAACCTCCAAACACTTGATCCCATACATTTTGGTTTCGTCAAATGGAGGTCATGTCTATTAAATTTGGTTGACTTTTTTGAGACAGTCACTAAAGCCATGGATGTGGGGATGACAGTGCATTATTGAGTACAATGCCTCATTCAGCATGTACCTCACAAAGCACAAGCAGCAGCTGGAGAGACCACAGAGGTTCCTCACCAGGAAAATCCAGGCCTCACAAATTTACCATACAGATAGGTTAAAAGCCCTATGCCTCTACTCTGTTTCATACAGACTCCTCAGAGGTGACCTCTGTCTGGCATACAAGGTGATCTCAGACCTCGCCTTGATGGGACTGCTGCATATCCACTTGTCAAGTTCCACTCGAGTAACCCACACATGCAGCCTCAACCTGGTCTGTGACATCAATAGGATTTGCTGGCAGGACAGATTTGTGTCCCAGAGACTCCCCCATCTATGGAATAAACTCTCTCTACATGTCAAGCAAAGTACCTCTTTACCCTTTTTTTAAGTGCAATCTGGATAACTTAATGGGAAATAGAAAATACATCCCTGGGATTGCACCCATGTCTCTGCTGGACAGGGGGATCAGGTGGTGATTTGCCTATGCATGGGCTAAACTTTTGGCTAGGCTTATAAGGGCCTCAGGGCCAATAGCTTAGTAACTTCCTATGATCCTATGATCCCATGAACTCAACTCTCATTTTGGACTGTAGCACCCCCAAAAAAGTCCTTATCAAGACTAAGAGGACCCCAGCACAGGACTGACAGCCACAATTCCTTGAGCGGATCCATTCTCAGGCCATAACACCACAGATTATTCAGCCAAAGGTAAGGTACTGGGCCCTTACCTCAAGTCTGAGGTAACACAGAGTGTTCTCCATTTTAGTTTTGCACCTACCCTTGAAAGGTAGGCAAAACTGTCTGAGATGGAGATCCCAATCTCTAATCTGACACTAAGAAGGTAAGAAATATTTTTTCAGAGAGATGGGCATTGTTGTCTAGATTTTAGGAATATTAGGATCTTCACCAACCTTTGTATATAAAATAATCTTTCAATTTTAAACAGCTTTTAGAGAGGGATGATAGAAATCTTAGGTCTAGTAACTACAGAGGCACTTATAGGTGCAGATCATGTGAACAATGTCAATACATTTTACAGTTAGAAAATATCCTTTTGGAGAACAAAATTCAGTCCAGAATTAGTTTCATCAGAGGAAATTGCCTGACAAAAAGGGTGGTCTATTTGGCAAAGCACAGCCACTGTACAGGCTTTTATGTAGGCAAGACAGGCATGGTGTTTAGGAATATAATTTATGAACATATTTATCAAATAAGAGCAAAGAACATCAATAATGCCATTTATAGACATTTGTCTACTAGTGACCCATGTTCTGGTTTTAAGTTTGCATTATTGGAGAAAATTAAAACTAACTGTAGAGGCAGGGATTTAAAAACCCTTCTTGAAGTGAGGGAAATGAAATGGAAAATTAAGTTATGTGCCAATTATTCCCCCAGGTATTAATGACATGATCAAAAATCACTACTACAAAAGAAAATATAACAAAACAACAGATCCACATTCCTCAGAATATCCGTACAATTTATTAAAGACTTAGCACTTCGGCCCAAGACCTTCAAAGAGTAAAAAATCATAACACACACCTTTTCTTAAATATAAAACTTTTTCCCATTTATTCAATTAATCAATAATAGAATAATCAAATAATTAAATAATATATTTCCAATTACATTCCTTATTGAGTCCAAATGGTTCTAAAGTATTGTATTTCAAAATAAATACAGTTTCTTTTTTCAGTAATTTATCTTTAATATTTATACATTCCCCTAAACTCATATCTACTTTCATTAAAATACATCCTTTCAAACCATCAGGCTGAGCATTATGAAAATGTGCAAAATGACTTCCCAAAGGGCTATTCAACTTTTTATTATTGATGTCTCTTATGTGTTCTTGGAAACGTGTTTTAAATGGGCGACCCATCTCTCCGATATAGAATAACATGATCAACCTGCAACCTATGTTGAAATTTAGATCTGAAAAATATATTTAGTTTTTTATGTAGTATATATAGTACCAGTATAGAAGATATGTTTTATTTCTCATTTTACAAACATGTTTTTAAATACTTAAATGTGTAGTTATTTTGAATGTTGGCTAGCAGGGCACTTTGCATTAAAAGATGTTTGTTTTATGAATGGTTGTACTGTTTGAATATTATAAAATTGAAATGAAACATAGTTCCTTTGTTTGCAGGCAAAGTAGTGAATTGTTTTTAACAAAAAAATATAAGATAGAGGTTTATGACACATAAGCACAAATTATGTAAAATTAGGTTTGGTTATGTTATATGCTTTTAAAAAGAACTTCCATAATACTGATTAATTGAAGTTAATTAAGTCTTCTTTTGTTGCTCAATTAATTATCTCAAAGATGTGTATTTATACAAGGGGGTGTGCCTTTTGTAAACTGATTCTGAAGAAGTCCAATTCAGTGGAAAAAAGTGCGTAATTCTGTTTTTAACAAGTCGTCCATTAAAGCTTATTTTATTTTTATATCAAAATGCTTCAGTGAGTGTGGAGTCCATAGGTCCGGTGTGATTCTTAGATTATACAAGCCATTTTTTTTGTTGCACTAATGAATTCATTGTGTATACATTTTGTTTAATTAGAAATTTGTTTTGAATGTTTTGAATGCTTTGTTTTGTATTTGTTGCATAAAAACATCTTTTAAATGAGTTTTAGTACCTGGAATTATCTTTCTGACCTGTTTGCAAGTTGTTTGAGCTTCAGATGATTCACTTGTGTATATTCCTCCATTACTGACTGTGCACCTCATGATTTTGACTTTAGATACCATTCTGACACCATGTCGCTTGTCTTGTGTATTCAAATAAGGCAATGAGGCCTGGGTGTTCATTTAAGTTTTTTATTACACACAAACACATCAGGATGGATAATTGGAAAATAAAACCTAAACAAACTGACTGACTGCTACACACATACATGCTTTCACTCTAGCTGCTCATTCAAAATAGAACTCTTGCTTGCACGTGCTCAGTATTTATATGTATGTGACCATGGGCTGGAAAGGCTCTTAAAGGTACAAAACACACTCTAATCTACAAGTTGCACTTCAGACACCCAGAAGTAAGAGCTTCTTTAACCCAGCCCTACATGGAATTATCCTGGGTTTTCAGAAAATTTGAGATCAGGTCATGAACTACTGACATGCAAAAGCTCAAGAAAATGGTTCAACCTCTCCAAGACAGAAGCAAATGCCTAAGCTGAACTCAGCAATGACAGAACACTGAGAGTTGTGAATGCTGATAAAGGCACAGGGATAGTAGTTATGGAACAGTCAGCTTTTATTACCATATTAGAAGTTTCTCTGAATAACAATGTGTTTTATAGAAAAGTTAAAGGTCATGAAGTTAAGAAAAGTTTTGATAAAATTGATAAATTGTTTAATTTATTGATGCAAAACAACATTTCCCAGGAGGAATAGCACTTTATATCAGTTTCCAAGCTCAGTCTGGGCAAGTTCTTTGGGATTCCCGAAATCCAGAAAGATTCCCTCAATTCCCCGTTCAGACACATTTATCTAATAAAAGGATTAAAACATAAAGAATTTCACAGTTCATAGATTCTCTCCTGAACATCATTCTTCAGAGTACCCAGTTCTATCTTAAGAACTCTTGGGCATTCCTCAATGAACTTTTCCACCTACAACTGACCCAGGGTAACCACCTCTTGGTCACCCTAGATGTGGAAGCCTCGTATACTAACATGCCACACCAAGAGGGTCTCTCATTCACCAAGGATTTCATCCATAAGTTCAATGCCTTTAACCCTTGTCACATAGACACTATCTGCAACCTCATCTCTGCAATACTTCACAACTTCTTTAAATTCAACCTTCAAATTTGCCAGCAACAAAGGGGTGTAACAATGAGCTTTAAAATGGCCCCTGCTTATGCTAATCCTGTGCTTAGTCCCTGGGAAACCCAGATCCTTTATCTCCTCCCCGGTTTCCTACATACCACCTTGTATTGTCACTATATAGACAATATCTTTTTTATTTGGGAAGGGTCCCACAAATCACTGGACTGTTTCATTTCAGACATCTATGCCAGCAGACAGTTCCTCACTTTTACTGTTTCCAGCACTGGATTGTCAGCACATTTTTTTATGTGTTTATTTCACAGAAACCCATTACCAATCAATTCAAGTCCACCATCTATCGGAAGGAAACCTATAGGGAACAACTTCCTAGAGTTTTCCAGCCAACACCCCATCTACATGAAAGCCAATACGGTGAAGGGTCAGTTCATCCAGCTTTCACGATTAATCAGTTTCTGGAGCCAAAAGTGCGATTCTCAGCTCCATATTCATCGAATGTAGTTACTGAGCCAATCTAGTATACAGGCTCTACTCTGAAGTTAGCCAAGCCAGGTATGCTAAATTTCCTCCCAAAACTTGGATTCATGGGTAGCAACATTTATAATAGTGACAAAGATCTCTTCCCTAGATTCCCTCTGCCAATTTCCAGAGACATGTTCCCCATCAGGGGCATCCTGTACAGGAAATGGGACATTAGTCTTAGCAACTGTAATCTGGTCAACATTCTGGGGAAGTAACCCAACTTTTGTTTTAAGAAAACAAAAATCTTTAGACTCGCCTTTGAAAAAAATGACTCTTTACCCTTACAAACTTCTATCCAGTCAAAGCCCAAAGGCATGTCAGACTGTGGTAAATGTGTGGTATGTGCATACATATCAAAGACTTTTACTTGTTCACTCACTGTAATATCAAAGCCTCTTGCAAAAGTGCCTTTAGCTTTAACAGAACAAATGTTATCTACATTGGTGTCTGCACTAAATGCCATGAATTTTGTATTGGTAAAACATCCAAGAAATTGGCAGATAGAATCAAAGAACATCTTGCCACCATCAGAAACTTGGATTTCAAAAATGCACTGGCAAAACAAAGCACAGCGAGCAAGGACTTTAAAGTTTTCATTTTTTATACTCGGTTACAAAGTTTCTTCAGTGACCATGATACCTTACTTGAGGTGAAGGAGCTAACCTGGCAATTGCAAGTAAATGCAGAATCTCTGCCAGGGCTTAATGAAAATCTTAACATCCCTTGTTCTCTACATTGGTATAGGTAGCCCCTCCCCTATTGTACCTAGCCATAGACACATTTTGCTACTGTACTTTACTTTTTACAGTTACATGTTCTGCCTCACGTGATACGCTATTTGCAGTCCAGCATTGATTTGTTAGAAAAAGCCTTTAACTTACACTGATTTGTCATTCTTCTATGAACAGTGATTGGTAATCAAATACTTCTTCTCACACTCTGATAGGTCAGTCTTGACACAAATGTAATTGGTTGTTAACATGCCTGAGAACATTTTCTGTTGGATAAAGTAGTAAGCTTTTTTGACTATTTATACCTTGAATTGTCATCCTTATTCATTTCTGAAGAAGTTCTTCAAATAATAAAGAACAAAAGCACTCAAACAATTGAGTCAGCTGTATTTTCTGCAAGGGTTTGAGATTGATTTAATTTGTAGTTCTTTTAGTTTTCCCAGTACCACATTTTTTATATATATATATATATATATATATATATATATATATATATATATATATATATATATATATATATATATATATATATATATATATATATATATATATATATATATATATATATATATATATATATATATATATATATATATATATATATATATATATATATATATATATATATATATATATATATATATATATATATATATATATATATATATATATATATATATATATATATATATATATATATATATATATATATATATATATATTCTGCTACAGCATTTATATAACATTATATTAGTATGAAAAATTACAAACAACTGACAGATCTCCAGTTGGATAACTTCCATATCCTTTCTTTACTTCTTAGCCACTCCTTCACTTAATCTTTTGACTTATTTGCCTTTTTTATTTCACTTGACATTCTTTATGCATTGGTCTAATTTATATTGTAGTTATAGCTTGTAGGCTAGAAGGCCTTTTTCTTTGACTCTGCATTTTCTGAAGGCATTCCTGCTATCAATCATTCAAACTGCTACTTTTTGGAGCAAAATCATAAGCATTTATTTTCCTTTGTCCTGTACATTCTGACAATATGATGTGTAAGCTCAAACAAACTTTGTTTTGAGCCCCTGACTGTGCTAAAATTGTTATCATCAAATGGAAATTAACCTGTGAAAGTACAAAACTTTCATGTTAGTATAACTTGCCTCTTTACTGGAATATGTCATACAGCATGTTAATTTGAATAGTTTTGTGCCTTTTGTGATGAATGAGACCATGAATATTCCATGAAGAATGCTTCTACAATGTTTCAGTGATATGGTGCAGATCACGACTATATGTAGTTGACAGCTCATTTCCTCAGAAACACAGAGGTTAACATGTGGGGAACATCACCCCTCCTCATACCCTGTTTAGTATATATACTATGACCTTTCCCACACAACTGTGGGGAAAGGAAAAACTCCCAAGTGTGTAGTGATTTTGTAAAAACTGCTGTTTCACATAGACTAATTAAATATGATCCAATAGAACACAAAGGCAATGTTTGTCAAAAAGAAATCCATAAAACTGTATAATAGATTTGAACAAAGTACAATCTCATTGCCACTAAGAAATTATTGACAGAAATGACAAAAAAGAACATAAATGCAACCAAAAAGTGCTTTTTAAAACTGGACTCTTCAGCGTACCAAAATGCCTTTTGATATACAGTAAAAAGCAACTCAACAAAATATGTTTGAT
The DNA here is from genome assembly GCF_019279795.1 of Protopterus annectens. Classification (NCBI taxonomy): domain Eukaryota; kingdom Metazoa; phylum Chordata; order Ceratodontiformes; family Protopteridae; genus Protopterus; species Protopterus annectens. The sequence continues at coordinate 706,542,033 of NC_056747.1, forward strand.
CAAATCATACATAGATATTATTTATTTATTTTATTTTATTTTACATTTGTTTACTGGGAGAGTCCGACTGGGCATAAAACCCTTTTTCAGAGGAGGCCCAGGGAGAAAAGTTCCATTGTTAGTAGACTATTTTGTTAGTAGAAAGAAAATTGTATAATACAATAAAGAAATAAATAGTAACAGACATTCATAATGGTAAAAAGACTAAAACAGAATAAATAGGTCAAGTGGGAGACAAGACCAATAATCTTGTATAACAATGCTTCTAGAATACAGTTCTTATAGTAGTAGCAGGGAGTGACATTGTATATAATGAGAGTGCAATTATGATACTTAGTCTTATATACAGGTAGCATAGCAAACAGAAGACTTAAAATCTGATAGATATTAACAGTGAGAAGAATAAAAAACAACATAAGGTAGTCATATGATTTCAATTCAATGCTCATTACATATGCAATTCAAATTTTAAAATCAGCTAGTTCCATGATTTGGGTTACCTATGCTCAGTACATGTACAAGTCCAGGAATTGGTGAGGTGGGCTTTAATGTCATGCTTGAATTTTTCTAAGCTAGTTCTAGTTCAAATTTCAGTGGTAAAGCATTCCACAATTTAGCAATATAGTAGGAGTACAGAGAGTCAACTGAGCTATTTTTACTCCTGGTTACTTCAATTAGAGCTTTATTGGTGGATCTTAGTCGCCGGGTACTTATGTGGGGATTGAGGAGACCTTGTAGAGCTGGTATTTTATTGGGTTTATAGTACATTTAGTGGGTGGTAGAGAGTTGTGTGAGGATGAGTTGGTGGGGTAGTTCTAACCAAGATAGTTGTCTTAGGGCCTTACAATGATGGGTTCTAGGAGGACAACTAGTGGCAAATTTAGCTATCTTATTATAGCAGGCATCTAGCTTGGTTAGGTCTGATTTGGGGAGGTTGGTAAAGATGGGTGAGGTGTATAGTAAAGTTGACAGAAGATGAGTTCTGGCTGTGGTTATTCTGGAGTTTGTGGTTAGGTAGTTTTTGCATCTGTATAAGGTAGCCATTTTCTTGTGTACTTTTTTACAGTTTGGGCAATGTGTAAGTCAAACTTCAGATTTTGATAAATAACAACACCGAGAAGTTGGGTGGATGGTACTGGTTCAATCAAAGTTTTATTACTGGATGTGATGTTGAAGTAAGTGGATTGGGTTTTGAATTTAGTGGAGTGGAAGAGCATATGTCTAGTTTTATTTGGGTTCAAGATTAATTGGGCATCTGCCAACCATGATTCAATAGCACTGAAGGATGTCTGGGTTAAGTTCTGTAGTTCAGGTAGAGTTGGGGCAGAACATATGACAGTGGAATTGTCAGCATACTGTATAAGGGTGGCTAGAGTTGTAGCATTATGGAGTTTATTTGTAAACAAGTTAAAAAGGAGGGTATCAAGAATAGATCCTTGAGGCATGCCCATAGTCACTGGTAGTAAGGGAGAAAGAGCTTTGTTCCACCATACCGCTTGTTGCAGATTTATGAGGTAGTTCTAAAACCAGGCTAGAGTGGAGTAGCTTAGGTTCAGTTTGGACACTGCAGTCAGCAGTTTGTTATGAGACACTGTATCGAAAGCTTTTGATAAGTCTAAAAAAGATTTCTAATGCTAGCTCACCTTTATTTCTAAGTTGACTGATGGTGTTAGTGAAGCTAATAAGGGCTGTGGTAGTACTATGGTAGAGGCAAAAGCTGTTCTGAGTGTTTGTAGCTAATTTATTGTCTAGGAGATGGTTAAGTATTTGGGTGTGAACACACCTTACAAGGATTTTTATATAGGGGATAGGATTGTTATGGGCCGATAGTTAGAGAAGTCAATTGTGGGACCTCCTTTGTGTAGGGTATGATGTGAACAATTTTCCAGAGAGTGGGGACGCGTTGCTCAGATATGGAATGGTTAATTAGTATGGAAACTGGATAGGAGATGGCTTCAGATGCTATTTTTAAGTATGTTGAGGGTAGGTTGTCAGCTGCCAGGGTTGTGGGTTTTAGCCTGAGCAAGTATTTGTGTATGTTGTGGGTTGGGATTGGTTTTAAGGAGAATGTGTTGTTATTATCTAGTATAGAGGTTAGACTGATGGGCAGTGATGGGGAGTTTTGGTTACTAAGGATTTTGATGGAGATCATGAAGTATTTATTAAACTGGGTAGCAATACATTCTAGGGGAGTACTTGCTGTTGGTTGAGGGGTCTTGGTTTTACCTTGTCGTAGTATTTTATTTAAAGTGGTCTAGAAGTTTTGAGGATTATTTTAATTAGTTTGTAAGCTAGTATAGTAATTCTTCTTATCAAGTCTTGGGTTTTGGCTTTGTTTCTTAGCTGGAGAAACTTCTGGTGAGTAACTATTGATTTTTTGTAGGTCCATTTGTACCATGCTTTAGTCCTTTCTTTTAGGAGTGATTTTGTCTGTTTAGTGAGCCAAGGAGAGTAATTAGATTTTGCTCGTATTGTCCTAATAGGAGCCATGTTATTTAAGATATTTTAAAATGTGGTGTTAAAGTAGTCAAATGCACTGTCCAGGGATAAAGTTTTGAGGGGTTTCCAGCTGCAGAGCTTAAGGGATGTTATGAAATCTTGAGGCCTGAAATTTTTGGTGTTGCGAATTTGGTAAGTAGATGGGTTTTTTTGTAGGATTTGCCTGATGACACATAATGTATGTTGGAAGGTGGTCACTGAGTGACTTGGGGAGGGTACCAGAACTATAGGAAAGTGTGGACTAGATGGTGAGAATCCAGTCAAGGATAGTTTCCTTTTTAGTAGTTTGATCAAACCTTGTGGTTTGAATTAATTGGGTAAAGCCATAGAGGTTGATATGGGTGGTAGGGTGGTCAGAGTTGCAGGAGTACCAGTTAATATTAAAGTCCCCTAGGATAATGATCTGTTGTGGGAGGTTATTGGAGGAACATTGTAGGATGGTTTCAAGTTTGTCTGTATTGTTGCCAGGAGGAATATAGGTACCTATGGTGTTGATATTTTTATTTTGGTTGAATTTTATTTTAGCCAAGAGTATTTCTAAGTTGGAGATATTAGGGGGTTAAGGTTAACCCTCTCTAATTTAAGATGGTTTTTGAAGAGCAGGGCTATAACACCACCCTTTTTGTTTTTCCTATCTTGCCTGAGAATGCTATACACAGTGGGAAGAATTTCATTATCAGGGATATCTGGTTTGAGCCAGATTTCTGTCAGAAGGACTATGTCAGGGGAGTATAGAGATAGGCTTGCATGAAGTTCTTGTATTTTGTTTAAAATGCTTCTTAGGTTTAAGTTTATTATGAGTAGATCAATAATTTTTCTGGGGATATTAAGAGAGTGGTTTTGAATGTTGTTTGTGTTGTCCTGAAAGGGTGAGGAGCCAGGGTTGGGGTGAATGTCTCCACTAAGACTGAGTAGGATGGCTGTTAAGTAGTTGTTCTTTAGGTATTTGAGTATTAGTTTATTGTATTGCATTGTTGCCTGTAGGGTAGTATATTGGGGGAACTATTTGAAGGGGGTGAGATCTAAAGCTGTGTAGTTGTAGATAGCTGGGCTAATGGCAAATGTAATTGGTTTAACTTTGAATGGATTATATGTGTGATGGAAGTAAATGTGTTGGGTGTAACTTAAGTTTGTGTGATATGATGTAAGGTAGGATAAGGTGCTAAGGGTGAATAGTGCTACACAATGAAGGATGGGCATGGTGTGGTTGAAAGTCAGTGAGTACGGTAAGAATGAAGTGGGTGTGTATTGGTTGGTAAGTGTATTTTGGTTGAATAAAGTGTGATGGAGTAAGGAAAAGTGATTAAGGAAGTGAACGCAAGGTGAGATATGGTCTTAATTAAGTAGAGGAGGTGTCTTAAAGTGTGTCCTATGAGCCGATAATTGGTGAGGAGTGCTGAGGAATTTTAATTGGGTGTGAGAAGCAGTGGGTGTGGTTGGCTAGAAATAAATGTAATTGAATAGGGGTGGGTGGGAATGGGGGTAGGGTAGAGGAAAAGCCCGAGTGAAGCAAGGGGGAGCGGAGCAAGTTGCACTCAGGAGAAATTGAGCAGCAAATGCTACAAAAAACAATCTGCAGACCTGATTTCAGCTGTGTCCTTTCTGGGTAGATACCTAGTTTGAAGCAGACAAAAAGTGGCAGTTTAAGTACCTTCTTGCCTTTATTTTACAAATGGCCATTTCCAGTGTATCTACTAGGTTACCTTTTTTGCCTAGAGCTTTATCTTGATTTTCTGATACCTAAAAAGAAAAAGTTTAATTGAGTAATGTATTTACAGCTAATTGGGGTGGGGATCAGCTGCTGTCCCTAGCCATGGGTAGAGCCAGTTGTTTCTGCTTTAGACCAGGTACTTACTACAGTAGCAGGCTAAGAGGGAAACATAGCTAGACACCTACAGTAACTTATTTTCTTTTTAAAGCCCTTGAGTCCTTGCGGCTGGTTTCTTCACTGCACATGAAGTCAAATGGGGCAGAGGATTCAGCAAGTGGGGCCAGATGGGAAGGGTATTGGGGTTAAGAGTAGCAGCACGTTATACTATTTACACAGGTAGAAAGTGTTTAGTAAAAAAGGCTCAGACAACTGTTATGCATTCACATATGAAGCCCTTGACATAACAAAAAGAAGTCTTATTTACAGTGTTAGGTACTAGAAAATGTAGGTAGCCCATGAATTTAAAGAGATAGTTTTATCACAGATATATTTATTTTATTTATTTATTTTATTTTAGTTTACATTTATTAACCCAGGAAAGTTCGACTGGACACATGTCCTTTTTCAGCAGAGGCCCGTGGAGAAAAGCTCCTCGTTTACTTAACAAATATTAGATCAGTGCATAGCAAATATCATAAAGCAGTGCATGATGAAAAGTCCAAGTAGCAAACAATTAATACAAATTAATAATCCAGATAGTCCAAGTAACTACAAGCAATGCAAGTGAGTAAACCAGTGATACAACTACAGCAGGTGGTACAAGAAGTATTTGAGCAGACAGTGATTTGAATAATCCAATGGTATAACAATAACAGGTGGTACAAGTAATATATGAGCAGGCAGTGTTTTTGAGTAAACCAATGATACAACAATAGGAGGTGCTACAAGTAATATATGGGCAGACAGTGGTTTACAGTGAGAGTGAATACTATAGTTACATGTGGAGATAGTAGTATATATTTAACTAGTATGTTTTAAATAACATAAATAATAATTAGTTGTTGGTTTGAATGAGAGAGTGTAGTAGAAGACAGAACACTGGAGAGATAGATGTGCTTGGATATAATACAGTAGCCAATATGGGTTTCAAGTCCTAGGGAGGACATACAAGAGTGGATTATAGCTACTAAGGAAGTGAGTATTGAATATCATGTAGGTTTGCAGTGACCGAGCCAAGAATTTGAAAGGTGTGCTTTGAGAAGTTTTTTAAATTGTGGGATGGAGCAATTGTTAGTAAGAGAGGTTGGGAGTTTATTCCATTACTTGGAAATGTAGTGTGAGAATAGTGATTCACCGGCTGCATTGTTTGCTTTGGAGACCTGAAGGAGGGTTTTGTTGGAAGAGCAGAGATGTCTAGAGGAGTTATAAGGTTGTAGGAGGTTATGAAGAGCAGGTGTTTTATCTGGGTGGCAGAGGATTTTATGAGTGAAGGTAAGTTGGTTAAATTGCAGTAGATGTGGGAGTTCCAGCCAGTTTAGTTGTGTGAATGCTGTGCAGTGATGAGATCGATATGAGGCACCAGTTGCAAATCTGGCTGTCGTGTTGTAGCAAGATTCAAGTTTGGCAATGTCTGTTTTACGGATGTTGGTTGGTACTAGGGAAGCGTATAAAAGAGTAGAAAGGAGATGAGTTTGGGCAATAGTGGAGTTGGTATTCTTGGTAAAGAATTTATTATTCCTATACAGGAGACCGAGTTTCTTATGGACCTTATTAATTGTTTGGGCAATATGTATATCGAATTTCAGATTGTTGTCTATTTCTACATCTAGTAGTTTTGTGTGGGTAGAGAGGGTAATAATGGTGTTGTTTTTAGAAATTATCTGAAAGGGTAGGGAGAGGGTATTGGCTGGTGTGGCGGGGGGAGGTTTGCCTGGATGAAAGAGGAGAAGCTTTGTTTTGTTTGGGTTAAGGATGAGGTGGGAGTTTGTGAGCTAATTTTCAGCCAATAGGAAGGAATCCTGGGTATATTTGTGGAGAGTTTGATTAGAGGAGGCTGAACGTATGAGGGTGGAATCATCAGCATACTGGATTATAGTGGCATGGGGTGTGGAGGTATGGAGTTGATTGGTAAAGACAGAGGAAAGTAGGGGCCCCAGGATGGAACCTTGGGGAACTCTTATGCCAACTGGACAAAGGGGAGATAGTTGTTGCTGACAAAGGGTGGCTTGTTGATGACCTGTAATGTAATTTTGGATCCAGGAAATGGAAGAGGTAGAGAGGTTTAGAGAGGAGAGGATGTTGATTAGTTTTGGTGGTTAACCATATCAAAGGCTTTGGACGGGTCTAGAAATATAGCGGATACATATAGTCTGTTATTTTGATGGCGGTTGACTGTGTTAGTGAAGGACATCAGGGCTGTGGTGGTGCTGTGAGAATGGCAGAAGCCATGTTGTGTATCTGTAAGCAGTTTTAATCTTTGAAGGTAATCTGTGAGCTGGGTGTGGATAACTCTTTCTAAAATTTTAGACAGGGGGAATAAGATAGCAATGAGGCAGTAATTAGTTAACTCAGTGGAGTTACTTCCTTTGTGTAGGGGTATTATGTGGGAGATTTTCCAAGTAGTGGGGACCTGGCTCTCAGTGATAGCTCTATTTATGAGAATGGATACAGGGTAGGCAACTCCTTCTGCTGCAATTTGAAGGAATAAAGCTGGGAGGTTGTCAGCTGCTAGGGAAGTTGGTCTGAGTTTTTTGAGTAATTTTTTGGTTGTGTGCACAGAGATTGGGTGGAATGAAAACAGGTTGTTAGAGGTTAGGGTCTGGGTGGTGTTTTGGTCTGTGACAGGAGAAGGGTTATTATGGTGAGGCTGAGAGTTTGCAAGGGCTTGGATTGACTCAGTAAAGTAGGTATTAAACTGGGTTGGTACATTTTCTGTGTTATTGGGGGTTGATGGAGTGGGGGTAGCTGGTTTACCAGGATTTAGTATGGTATTGACTGCAGCCCAGAATTTTTGCAGATTGTTTTGGTGGTTTTTTTTTCTTTAATATTTTGGTAGTAATTGGTTTTATCCCTTTTCACTAGTTCTTTGGCTTTGGTATGCAATTCTAGGTAAGTTTGCTTTGTTACATGGGATTTATTTTTGTGGAACTGTACCCATGCCTTGTCTCATATCCTGAGAAGTGATCGACATTCTTTACTAAGCCAGGGAGCATGGTTAGATTTAGTTCTAATGGTTCATGGTGGAGCATGATGGTTAAGGATGTTTAAGAAGGTGAAGTTAAAAAAATAACTGCTTTATCCCAGTTGCAGCTTTTAAGGGAGGAAATAAAGTTATTGAAGTTGAAATTCCTTTTGTCTCTGATTTGATGGCAGGTAGTCTGGTGAGTTTGATGAGTTTTAGTACGGATGAGAAAGGTTGGCTGATGATCACTTAGATTGTCAGGGAGACAGACTGAGTGGGACATTAGGATTGGATTGTTTACTAAGGTCCAGTCCAATATGGATTATCTTCCAGAGGCTTTATCTGTTCTAATGGGAGATGTGATTAGTTTTGTAAACCCATGTAGGTTAATATGTGATGTTGGGTTAGAGGAGGGGCATGTTAACCAATCAATGTTAAAATCACCTGCAAGGATTGTCTCTTGGGGAGGGGAGTTTGATACCCAGTATAGTATGTGTTCTAGTGTTGGAATATTGTTTCCTGGTGGGGTGTATCTACCAAGGATATTTATACTTTTATTGGGATTAATTTTAAGTCTAGCAAGTATTATTTCTCTGTTTTGAAAGTCAGGGAGTTGTAGGTCTACTAGATCAAGTGATAGGTGATTTTTGAATAGGATTGCTACACCTCCTCCTTTGTTAGTTAGCCTGTCTTTACATATTATGTTATAGCCTGGTGCTATGATTTCATTACTGTTAATGTTAGGTTTTAGCCAGGTTTCTGTTAATATAGCAATGTCTGGGGAATAGTGGGAGAGGGTGGCCTGTAGGTTATGAACTTTGCTAGTGATACTCCTAGTGTTAATATTAAGAAGGAGAAGGGATGATTTATGTCTTTTCTGAAGTAGATCTGGAGTAATGGAGATGTAGCTATGTGGGTTGTTGTCTGGGATGGTTGGGCCTGGATTGGGATGTATATCTCTGGAGCAGATTAGTTGAGCAGCTAGATGTAATAGAAGTTTAGAAAGTTTAATATGGGGGTCTAATAGATGGTAGGGTGGAGTTGGTTTTAGCTAGTGCAGATGCTAGTCTGAATCTATGGTAGACTATTTAGGTGGTATTAAAGAGAGTGGGGCTATGGCAGAGTATGATGTGTAATTGGGATTGGGAATAGATGAGGTCTGACAGGGAGGGGATGTGAAAGGTAGTGGTAGGGTGTCAATGGAGGTGAGAGAGTAAAGGGATAACAGTAGTACAATGGTGGATGTATGAAATGCTAAAGATGTTTGTGAAGTGTTTGATGTGAGTGTGGGGGTATAATGTATACACTATGTGTGGGTTTGTTTTGTGGGTGTGGCATGGAGAGAGTGTGACTGATGTGTGGGTTGGGATATCACAGTAGTAAACTACCACAGCAATTGTATATAACAATACTTAAATATCTCAACACAGCCATTTACAAATCTACATTGCTATAATATTTCTCATGGTACAGCAGTTAAAACAACTAAGGATCGCTCTGACGTGGAAGCAAAATAGGACTTTTAGCCGCAATATGGTGTTCTGTATTTAATTTATACTTTCCTTCAAACTGAAACAGAACATTTGGTCAGACTGCTTAGTGTCTATTTTAATTAAAAAGTATGTACTAAACAAAAATTATAAGGAGTAGCACCCCAGTTTGATACTATAGCATCTATAAGTCCTAGCAGCATGAAGCACACTAAGCACCAAGTCATACTAGAAAATGATACATAGTAACAATTTGTCTACAACTTGTATAAATAGGAGACCAGTTCTGCAACAGTAGCAATGCTGACAGTAACAAAGTAATAGAATAATAGAGTTTGTAGAGACCTTGGCTGCAATATAAAAAGTAAAGATCAAACACACAATGGGATACACCACAAGCTGAAGGGAGTGGGCAGCTGCTGTGAGTAAGCCAAGATGGCTCCATGGGTTTAAAAAAAATATGGGACAATATTGGAGGAGGGGGAGTGGAAATGGTCACAGTAATGTGAAGTAGTTAATTCTTGTAGAAAATCACACTCCGGAGAAATTGAGCAGCAAATATTACATATTACTGAAGGTTTGATTCAGCAATACTCATTAGCTAGTAAGAGGACATAACAAGAATAAAAGAAATTTGAGCTCAGCTCATGTCTACTGCTTCTTAGATGAAGTGCCACCTCTGTTATATTAGATTCATCTTTGCAGTTGTCGTCTTCAGCCTGGTTGCTGTTCTTAAGTGAGTTCTTGTCATTTGTATACTTTGACATGTTCCAAAGATTGTATAACAGTTTTGGGAACAGGAGCAGGTGAATATTTATATGTTCAAGATATAACTTTCATTTAGACTAACTAAAGAGGTCACTTTCTTCATTTTATGCCAAGTTAAGTGGACACATCCTACTCATATGTTATAGATGGCTTGAATAACCATACAAAAATATTTGACCTCTTCAGTTCGATGAAGTTCTTTCACTTTTATTTCATCATTTATTCCAACTGCTAAATTTGTCACATCTGATAGGTCTTGTTCTCTTCTGAGAATTATATATTTAAATCACTAGATTTAAATACTGCCAAACTATATCCAAGTATCAGTATTTATATGGAAAGTTTTTACCTGGCTGAAGCATCTTTAGGTAAGTTTCAAAATGATGATGTCATTAAAGGAACTGGAGTCTCATTTACAAATTTATTAATGTAGCCCAAGATTCTGTGTTCTCTAAGCCAGTTATAGTAACTAAGGCAAGCAGTTCTCAAAATATGATGCACTGTTGTTTTCCAGAGAGACCCAGTAGCACTCAGAATGAATAAATAAATAAATAAATACATACATACATAAATAAATAAATACTTTAAAATAATCCTATTTATGCAGCTTCGAGAGCTATTTTATTCATTAATTCTTTTTCTGATTGCCTGCTTTATCTTATTTAGGGTGACAGAATTTACTACATACAAGAAGACTATGCTTAGGATAAGTGGATTAAGTGACTGCATAAACACTGCTGTACCTGACTGGATCAAAATTAGATTTTTCCGTAAAAACAAGCTACCATGGAGGACTTCAAGTATAAACAGATTATATAACAAGAGGAAGAAACTCTTGTCCAAAATCAAAAAGAATATCACTCTGCAGAGGAAGAGTTCCCTCCTAAGCCTAAACAAGAAAATCAGAAATCTTGTAAAGCAAATTATGAAACTAACATTGCATCCCTAACCAAGGATAATCATAAGGCATTCTTTAACTATGTCCAAAGTCTAAAAGGGAATGCCCAGCTATGTGACAAACTGGTTGTAGATTAGATCATTTAAACTACACCAGAAGATATCATCAACCTGCTAACTGACAGATTCAGTGCAAACTTTGCCCAGTGATCCCCACCTACCATATCCCAAAGCATACCTGACACCAGCCATCTGCCTAGTATCTCTAGAGAACAGGTAATCTCTGCACATACCAAGACCAAAAAAAAATGGGACCAGATAATATCCCAGATTGTTTACTAAACAATCTAAAACAAGGCTCAGTGGACCCACTTGGCATTGTCTTTAATCATAGCTTGGGAACTGGCTATGTTCCTGCAGAATGGAGAACAGGGGGCCATCAACTGACCCTGGGAGCTACAGATCTATAAGTCTAACCAGCCACATCTGCAAGGCCATTGAAATAATTATTATGGATCTTATCAACAAGGATGTAAGTGACTTCCAAACCCTAGACCCAACCCTGTTTGGCTTCATTAAGGGTAGATCATGCTTATTAAATCTGCTGTACTTTTTTGAGAATGTCACCAAAGCCATGGACAAAGGTAGACAGTCACACTGCCTATCTCAACTTGCCAAGGCTTTCTACACAATTCCCTACTCTGGTATCATTGAAAAACTCTCCTAGATAGGGATTAACCCTTACATTACTAGACAAGTAGCCAGTTGGCTCACTGGCAGAACACATTCTGTCAAAATTGGTTACCCTACCTCCAGCAGTAGACTTGCCACCAGTGGTGTACCACAGGAGTCTGTCCTCAGCCCCTTTCTGTTTGGCATCTATTTCTCAGAAGTCCAGGCCAAAGTAGACAGCCTTTGGATCACCACATTCACTGATAATTGCAAACTGGGAGAAATCATTGATTCCCCCAATGATGTCAACATATTATAAAAAGGGCTAACACAAACAATGATTAGTTCCAAAGCCATGGTCTAAAACTAAATGCAAAAAATGCATTATTATTTCCTTTGGTAAAACAGAATTCCCTACAAATTACAATAGTGACAGCACCTCCTTGAGATCTAACCTAGTAGTGCGAGACTTCGGAAGACTGGTTGATAGTAATCTGAACTTTGACCACCAAGTTTTCACAATGGTAAGAAAAGCCTTCTATGTAGTGCACCTCATAAGCAAGGACATAGCATCCACGTCAAGGGATGTTATAACTCTACTGTAATTGAACCTCATTAGACCACTAATAGAGTATAAAGCACCATTTTACATGCATCTTACCACACCCCTGAAGCAGCTGGAGAAACCTCAGAGGTGTCTCAATAAGAAAATACAGGGATTCCATACCATGACTTACATGGACAGGCTGAAAGCCCTGTCACTTTGCTCTGCATCTTATAGGCTGCTGAGAGGTGACTTGTGCCTGGCCTATAGGGCAATCTCCAACCCTGCCCTAATATAAATGCTGCACATCCGCAAGTCAAATGGCACAAGAGTCACTTGCTCTAGGATTTCAACCTAACTTGTGATATTAACAGAACATGCTAGAGAAACAGATATGTCTCCCACAGACTAATGCTTCTTTGGAATAGACTTCCTATTCATGTAAAACAGAGCTCCTCACTAACCCTATTCAAATGCAACCTAGATAATCGGATGGGAGACCACAGATTTGCCCCTGGGTGGCACCCTTGTCCCTCATGGACAAGGGTAGCCAGTGTTGATCACAGACCCACTCTGTGCATAAATTCATTCTGTGAACTACCCACAAAGATCAAATGGGGATATGTTGGATTAATATGGCTAGGCTTGTAAAGGCTCTAGGGCCACTAGCCTAGTAAACTCCTATGAACCTCCTATGAACTTACAAGTATTTAAAGAATGAATGTATGAATAGAAACCTTCCTTTTGAATAGTAAAATAATATGGCTAGCCAATCTGTATCATGTTACTCAATGAGATAAACATTAGTAACTATTTTTAGTATTTTATCTCTATCTTCAGCAATGGTTTTACTCTTGTAGGTGATATAAAAACTAACAAGAACCAGATATGTCTGTAGGGAGGGATAACAGTACACACTACCCATTTGCTGACAAAAGCAACTTTCTCTTTTATTTTAGATATCAACAGCAGGACATGCTCCTAACCTTCAGGGCATTTTTTTTTTTTTGCAGGTACTTTATAAACATTTGCTGCACACTAGATACATCTGTGGGCAATGCTAACTGCACATATTATCCACAGGAGTGATATATTATTTTGATGAAGGGGGGTCCTAGATGTGTGGCAACCATCAGTCGTTGGTGTTGTCCATCAACCTATTTATTCTTCAGCGTTGTGAACTGCTTTCACCCTATTCACTCAGTGTAAGGTGCAAGATGCTGAGGCCAGTTAATTAGTCACCCTTGTGAGCGACTGCAAACAACAAGTAGCTGCATCGCTCATGGGAAAGCAAAGACATAATGAAGAGCTTTGCATATCTCTGCATGTTTGACAATGGAGGCTGAGAGGCAGACAATTTCTGTAACTTGGATATTAAGAAAATAACTATCAAGAGTTCTGTTAAATTTATATTGTTTTCTTCTACTCTACAGGTAACATTGGCCTGTTATTCTTGTTTTCACTTCATGTCATAACCTTACTGATGCCTAGTGTAAAATGGAGGAAATTGATACATATTGTTTGGGGCTTATAATTTGAAGATTTGAAGGAGTGAGAGATGGTGAACAAAGATTCTGGAAAATACATACAATGTCAATAGCAATAGACATGATCACACAAGTGGATGATGTAGCAACTGATCAGTAAATCTTCATAAAAATTAAGATCCCCACAATGCTGCTGTGTAACTTGACAGTTTAGTTATCCAGTGCATATTACTTGATGCTGATACTCAAGCAGTCAGTACCATTGATGGTGTTTCTCACACTGAATCCTTCTAGTTTTTGGTATCTATAATCTCCTGGGACTTGAAGTGGGAGGCCAGTGTAGGGTCCATCATAAAAAGGCACAACAGCGGATGTACTTTCTGTGACAGCTGAGGAAGTTCAACCTCCCACAGGAACTGTTGATTCAGTTCTATACAGCAATCATTGAGTCTGTTCTCAGCTCATCCATAACAGTGTGGTTTGGATCTCTGTCTAATCATGACAAAATTAGGTTACATCGAATAGTCAGGTCACCAAAAATATCATTGGTGCTAGTTTGTCCTCCTTACAGGACCTGTACTATTCCAGAGTCATGAAAAGGGCGGGGACTCTTCACATCCAGATCACCATGTTTTTGAACTATTACCATCAGCCAGGTATTATAGATTAATACGCACCAAAACAAGCAGATATAAGAACAGTTTTTTTTCCACAGGCCATCAAGTTCATAAATGGTTAACTCAGCTTATTAGGTTGGGGTATTATTTTTCCCAAGCCTCCGAGGATTCTGCATTATTATTTACATATTGTTAATACTTGTTTCTTTCAGAGTTTATTTCAGTATTTCTTGCACTGAGTTGCACTTTGCACCTTGTATGTATATGTATATTTACTTTTTGTCTTGTTCTTAATAGTTGCATGTATGTCATTTGTCTTGTTCTTAGTTGTATGTATGTCATTTATGTAATTCATACTTGGAGAGTCACTGAAACTGGAGTCAAATTCCTTGCATGCATTAAAAAGTGGTGCTTGACAGTTGGGGGATCCTTAGAACTTTACCTGACCTTAGTAAAATCATTAAAGAGGGACCATTATTTACCTATTAGAATTGTACCAATCTCATGAGCAGGTTATGTTATAAGGATATGAAGGAGGATACTGACAGAAATAGGACAATTAAACAATACACTTTTATGTGTCCCAATTGTTGCTGTTGTTCTATAGAAAGAAGCAATAGCTTTACACATCCTATAACAAACACCAGTTTTATTTTTAGATGGTTTGTTACTTGCAATAGTTGTAATATTATTTATCTTGCCACATGTACAAAATATACAAGTTTTTATGTTGGCAAATCATCTTGACGGCTAAAAGATAGAATCATTGAACATAATTCTGATATTAGGCAGGGAATTATAAGTAATTCTCTTGCAAAACATGTAGCAGAAAATACTACACATAGTTTCAAGTTTAAGGTTATTGAACTTTTAGTGAAATTGATGAGAAGGGGTGATGTGAATACCAACTTAGAAAATAAAGAACTTAATTGGATTTTACTCTTGCAAGCAGATCATTTACCTGGTATAAATCAAGCTGTTTCTATCAAACTTGTACTTAAGGTTGAGCAAGCTACTTTATAAAAACATTTTTATGGCTATTTGATAGTAATTATAGAGTTTTTATATTGATACTTGTGTATTATATGGGTCTACTTCGTATAACCTAAATTTCATTTGACTGAAATTCATTTGACTGAGTCCAAAACACTGAAAGTTCAAAAGACTGAAAACTCATTTGACTGAAACTCATAACACTGACACATTAAATTAAAAGGTATATGCCCTTTTCCCCACTGTAGTGCAATCTTGGAGTTAGTATATATAGCTAGGGGATGTGTGGGGAGCACAGGCCCCCACACACTTTATACATTTTAAACCATACACATGGATATTTATAACTGCAATGAAAAACTCTTTGCAGAAAACAATATTTAAGTAAACTATGTGGGGGGGGCTGTGCCCCCCACACCCCTAACTGTATATACTAACTCCAGGATCGCACTACAGTGGGGAAAAAGGCATATACCTTTTACTTTAATTTGTCAGTGCTATAAGTTTCAGTCAAATGAGTTTTCAGTCTTTTGAACTTTCAGTGTATTGGTCTCAGTCAAATGAATTTCAGTCAACTGAAATTTAGGTCATATGAAGTAGACCCATATATATACATATATATATATATATATATATGGGATCGGTACTGCTCCCCAAAGGAACTTTTCACTGAAGCACAAACAGCCGGGCATACTTTTGCAAAAGTATGCCTGCAGCTAGAGGAAGTCGTGGAGGAATGACTGTTGCAGAGATCATACTACGGTGTGGATAAGGGAATATTCCATTTTCCTCACTGTAGTGCGATCTCAGAGTGAGAATATTAAACTAGGGGGGTGTGGGAGGCTTTCCCCCCTGCATAAAAGTAGATTTATTGTTTTATTTATTTATTTATTTATTTATTTATTTATTTATTTATTTATTTTTACATACTTTATTTATTTATTTATTTATTTATTTATTTATTTATTTATTTTTACATACTTTAACGAAAGCGCTTTTTTGGTAAAAGCCCTTTTGTTAAAGTGTGTTCAGTAATTGTGGGTTCAGACTATTGAATTTTCATTCAATTGTCCTAGATCTATATATATATTTATATGTTTTTACATGATATGACTTTACATTTTTCAATCATTCTTTACTCTGTTTTTATTGGCTGTGTAATGAACTTTCGTCGTTTAAAAGGCATGCTATTTGAACTGTGTACTATCAGCACTGAGGAAGGATATTTTATACCTGAAAGTTTTGCGTTTTCTTGGATATTAAAACTGTTTTATGTTTTACATTAGTGGCAGTGGTTTATTTTTGGTATTTTATGCATGCATGCTTAGCCAATATATGTGATTCTGAATGTTTTCCAACTTACAAGAGCAAATGGTGTTGCACAATCATTTGACTAGACTGGTTAGAGTGATGGAATAGTGCATAATGTAAATAGCACAACTAAAATTTTCTTACATATATTTCCTCCATAAATGGTAATTGGGTGTGCAATGATGAGGACACTAACGCTGGTTTAAATTCTCACCAGATCCATTGGAAATCTTTGCATTATGGTCTGGCTGTGCAGAACATAAACTGTGATCCGTTTTACAATATTGGTACTGAACACATGTTCATCTTGGAATAATACCTACTAACGCTGTTAACCTGACCAATGTATCTTACATTA
This sequence comes from Protopterus annectens, assembly GCF_019279795.1. NCBI lineage: Eukaryota > Metazoa > Chordata > Ceratodontiformes > Protopteridae > Protopterus > Protopterus annectens. The sequence goes on from NC_056747.1 coordinate 706,558,501, forward strand.
CTGAATCAAAAAACATATGTAAAAGAGAAAGGAATTATGTGGATTGCATAGACATCAATGGCGTTGGCCATGGGAAAAGAAATGCAAATACAGGCAGACATTTGAAACAGAAAATGATCGACTTCAATAATTGTCTTAGCTACTAGTGTCATTTCAAGGGAATAGAGTATTTGTCAGCCTTAGGCAACATGATTGACAGACCACTTTGCTTTTCACCAGTAGGCTTCTGAATATTTACAAAGGCATTAACCACCCCCATAGTGCCCTTTTTACATAGTGCCAAACCAACAGACATACCAAAACAAATTCTTCTGATTCCAAGCTGAAGGTACTACTTCTCTGTGTTAGGAATCTTAACAAGAAACTGCCTTTCCCGGAAGCTCTGTTAGGCCTGGAGAATGCTGACATCTGTGCAGTTACATAGATGTGGTCCAAGGCTGTAGAAAGCACCCTAGCAATGCAAGGCTACAATGCCTATCATTTTCAGACCACCCTCTGAAAAATGAAAGGAAGAGGTGTTTCCATTTACATAACAAGCAATTCAGACTTCCCTTCTCCTCAACATCTCTTCCCAATTATGTGAAGCTGGTTACCTGGTAACCTGATTATTTTCCTTTTTACCTCGGTCTTCATTTTCTTCTCATTTTCTCTATTTGTTGCCATGACAACTCTCTTATTTGCATTCAGTTTCATCCTCTGACTTCAGCTTTGCATTCTATTATCGTATCAGTTGCTAAAGTTCTTGTACAAAGTCTGCTTGTAATACCACATCGTCTGCAAACAGCAGCCTGCCCTTTGACTTGATTGCTAATGTAGTCCATCCCCCGTATGAACCGCAGTGGGCTCAGAGCTGAACCCTAATGCACATAGACTTCCACTGGGAACCCCATTGTGAGTCTGAACACTGTTCATACTTGTGTCATTTGGTTCTTGTACATAGTCTGCATTCATTTTACCATTGTTTACAGGATTTCAAACTCTTGCAGTACTGTCCAAATCAGCTTCACTGGGACCTTGTCATTTGCTTTCTTAAAGTCTGACATCAGGTTGGTTGTGCTAAATCTTGATCTGAATCCTAACTGCTCATTTCCCTTCTTACTTTCAACTACTCTGCATATTCATTCATTCACCCTCACCAGCATTTTCAAACAGTGTTATCGGAGTTTGATAACTCTGTACTATCCACAGTTGTGAATGACCCCTTGGTTCTTGTACAATGACAACAAAATGCTTATTCTTCAGTCATCTGGGATACTCCTTATTCTCCATACTGCTATGTGTAACCCCTGGAACCATTTCTTCCTTAACTCACCCAACATCTTAATGATATCTGCCTTGGCCTCATCTCAGACTGCTGCTTTACCTAACCATCTCCATTGTGCTGTTCTTACTTCTTATAGGATGGATTCTTCTCCCTGTTTCATCATAGGCTGCATCTGGGTAAGTATAGCTTCTGTGGAGTTTTCTTTATTTAGCAGCTCCTGGAAGTCCTACTACCGTTTCATATCCTGTGGACTAGTGAGCAGGTTGTTGTTGGTATCCTTTATAAAGGGTGTCTGATGAATATTTTCTTTATTGTTTTGTTTTTGCCTTGTAAGCTGAAGGAGTGTGCCATCTACTGAGTCAGTTTCCAGAAGCTGGTAGACTATCTAATACTGTGTTCTTTTTTATTGTAACTGGTCTCTTAGCATCTTTGTTAGCCAACTGATAGATATTCCTTCTTACTCTGTTTTTTTTTCTATTTCCTGCTTTTTTCCTGCATTCCTTCCCACTTTTGGCAACTTCCTGGACTTCTTCATTCTGCCCCCCCCCCCAACTTTCTTTATGTATCTTATTTCCATACCTGGCTCAGCAGCTTGTCTCTTCTATATTCCACACGTGCTGCTTTGAGACTCTGACTTTCTTTTTTACTATCCCATATTTCCTGTTCTTTCTGAGGTGCCAGAGCCCAGAGTATTTCCTTAAACTCTTGTACTTTTACTCCATTCAACTTCCAGGTATTCAGTCTATTTTCTGCCGACCTTAGAGCCTTCTTTGACCATGACTTGCATCTTGTTGAAGTGGTTTATGCTGTCGGATGACTTTGTAATTACTGATTTTACCCCACTGCCCTTTCCTTACTAGGATGATGTCAACCTGAGTTGCATTTGCCCACTCTTGTATGTGATCTTGAAATTGTGCCTCTTGCTGAACCATGTGTTGGCTATCATCTACCTTTTCCTCTCCTTTTTTTTTATTCCAGCTCCCCACACATGTGGGTCAAGGTAGTCATCATATCCTGTTGTGTCTGTCCTGATATAAGCATTCGGGTCCCCCATTTCCAAAACCATTTCATGTTCTACTGGTTTATCTAGTAGGTTCTGCACCTGCTGCTTGAATGCACTTTTTTCCTCAGTGTCGCAACCCTGATATGATAGGAAGGTATTATGAATACTGCCCTATCCTTACAATGAAGTCTGATTGTCATGCATCTATTATGAATATGCTGACATTCCTCACTTTTTTATGAAGCATCTCCATCACCACAATCCTCATACCATTTTAGTCTTTCCTTTCCTGAGAAGTAAACTCTGGATCCCAAGGCAAATAGCTTTGTTGCACAGTCCTTCCAGCGTGTCTCCTAGAAAGAGTGAATGTCCATCCTCCTCCTAACATCATGTCATCCACTTCTAAACTGTGACCTGTGAATGCACCTGTACTTAGTGTAGCAATCCTTCGTTCATGTTTAGCAGGTTAATATACTACAATAATTTTGCAATTTTCAAAAAAAAAAATACAGAATCTTCTACAGTATAAGTAATTATACTAAATTAGAAATAATATGAAAGCATTGGTTAAGAACTGGTGCAACTTGTATGACAATGAATTAATATTTAGAGAAATTTTAGCCAGTTTAGAGAAATTATAGGCAAGTTACTATAAGACAAACAGGAAATACAATATGAAGTGAGTGGGTGATGGCATACCTAGAGAGCCGGGGGAGAGAAATTGACTGAAGGAAGGAAGTGAGTGAAGAAGGGAGAGTAAGAAGGTGTGAGGTATGAATAGGTAGTTGTTCATTTTTGGGGATATAATTTATCCTGGGATTGAGCAAGAACAGAGACACATTTTGGGTAGGAATCTTTCAGAATGGTTTTAAGGAACTGAAGGGAGGGTATTGACCTGATGGATACAGGTAAGGAGTTCCAGGCCTTAGCAACATGGTATGAGTACAGACCATACCCAGCGATTTCCTAGGTTTGTGGAAAGAGAGAGTTTTTAGTCATTGGATAATAATGACTGATTGGAAACATAGTTGTGTAGAATGGTATTTAGTGCAGAGCAAGCATATGGATACTGGATAATTTTATAGGTAATAATAAGTTGTGTACATTAGCTGATTGGATAGTTCTAACAAATGTTTACTTTTTAGTGATATACAGTGGCTTCTGAAAGGAATGTTTTCTGCAAATTTAGTCATTTTATTACAGCATTGTTCAAGTTTTGAATTTTGTGATGCCTGGTGGTTAGTAAAGATGGGAGTGCCATAAAGTAGTGAGGTAAGTGGTATGTATTGGCAAGTATAGCGTTAGTTGCGTTGGTAAGAAAGTTTTTGGCTCTGTAAAATGTCCCTAGTTTTTTGTGATTCTTTGATACAATTTTGTATATGCAGGCTGAATATAACAGTATCATCCACTACCACCCCCTGATAGCTTTATATAAGAAGTGACTTCAGTGGTTCTATTATTCAGAAAAAGAATGTTAAGTTTTGCTTTTTCGTGAGAGAGGAATTTTTGGGGAAAAAAGCAGTTTTTTTGAGGGGGGGTGGTTGAGCATAAGTTTTAAGTTACAAAGCCATGAGTCCATGGCTAAGCTTCCTGAGTAATTTTATGAAGATTTGCCATGCTGTCTGATATGCATATGAGTTTGGAGTCATCTGTGTATTGTATTAGGGAGGCCTGTTGTATGCATGAGTGGAGAGTGTTGCTGAGAATGTTAAAGTGGAGAAGACAAAGAATAGAGCCTTTTTGTACACCGGTGATGACTCAGAGGTATGGAGAGAGGGTGGAATGTCATTTTACTGACTGATACCTATAGGACAAGTAACTTTTGAACTATAGATGTTTGGGCTGATATAGACCTAATGAGGACATTTGAAGTAGAAGTTTACTGTGGCAAACTGTGTAGAAGTCTATAGACAAATCAATACATAAAGTGGATAGTAGCTCTAGCATTATCTATTGCATTATTAGCAGTATCTACAAAGGTTAGATGTGCAGTATTAGTACTATGGGAGTGATGGAAGCCATGTTGTATGGGGGGATAGGGGATAGGAGTTTATCCTGCAGGAGATAGTTTAGCAATCATTTTTGCATACATTTTTCAAGTTTTTTTGAGAAGGGGATAAGATTGCTATAGGTCTAAAGTTAGTAATGCCTGTTGAATTTCCTACTTTGTGTATAGGGATAATATGTGATTTTTCCCCAAGAGAGGGAATGTGGATTTCTGGAGTGACCTCTTTATAAGGATTGAGGAAGTCTAGACAATGCTATCAGCTGCTATTTTAAGGTACTCACTTGGAAGTAAAGCAGGTTTGATTTTGTGTAAGAGTAGTGTGATATAGGATGAGGGCACAAGTTTGAAGGTGAAAGTGGATGTGATAACATGAGGCTGTTGGGCAGGGCTGGTTTTTGATGTAGGAGAATCCTTGGTTAGGGAACTATACCATAGGAAATAAGAGTTGAATTCCATTGTAGTTATGAGTGGTTAGTTTTTGGGAGAGGGTTTAGGGTTGAATTTTTGGTTGGGATGTAAGATTTCTTTATTGGCTAACAAGAAGTTTTATGGTTGTGTTTGCTATTGTTCTGAAAGTCGTTATACTATAGTAGTTTGGCTTCATTTAGTTGCTTTTTAGTACAGTTGTAGAGCATTCTGAAGTGTTTGATATACTGTAGTCTTTTATATTGTTGTCATTCTTTCCATGCTTTTTCTTTATCTTGCATTAACTTGCGACTCTTTTTAATAGCCAAATTGCATTATGTGTTTTTCCTTCTATACAGGTGCAAGGCTATATAGGATAATTAGAAAAGTTGTATTGAATTTATTTACAATACCATCTAAGGGAAGGATTTTTAGGAAGTTCCAGTTAATAAATGATTGGGTAATAATTAACATTTCTGGGTTAAACTTGGATAGATTGAATGTTGTTTTATAAACATGCTGTTTGAGTGGAGGCTATTAATTAGTTTTGTGAAACCATATAAGTTTATGCAAGCTATACGGGAGTTAGAAGTTACAGCTAGCCAATTGATATTGACATCACCTAGTAGTATTTTTCTCATGGAATTGTTATGTATATCCAATGTAGAATGTCTTCCAGTTTAGCTGTAATGTCATCAGGAGAGATGTAAAGGAGAGTAATACATGTTTTTTGTATTTGTTTATTTTCAGGAAAGTAATAAGAAACTATGCTTAACTGAATTTTAGTATTGGTTTCTTGTACAGGGAAATGTGGTAGTTTTTGAGAAATATTACAACAATCAATAACACCGCCCTTCCTTTTCATATAGTTATTGTGGATAATATTATTGCCCATGGGGATAATTTCTGAGTCATTTATGCTGGGTTTAAGCCAAGTTTCAGTTATGCCAGGAAAATCAGGCTTGTGTTGGGTAATTCAGGCATGTATTTCAGTAGTTTTATTTCTTATGCTTCTAATATTTATGGCAGCAAAAGTTAGATTAATGGGAGAGGTATAGACCATTGTGGGGTTAGAGTAGTGTGTGATTTTGGTTGTAATAGGTGGGGGCCAGGATTAGGATGAATGTCTCCTCCTAGGAGTATTGTAATATATTGGAGTGTTAGTGATTCTTGTTTTTTGGAACATATTTTCCACTTAATTTTATTTTGGTTTGAGTTGAAATGGACTTAGTCTATATTTGGGGTAAAGGTGAGGGGTGTCATTAATTAGGTTTGGTGCAATGAGTGACAAGTGTAAGGAGGAATTATGGATGGATGGTTGGGACAGAGATGGAGAGATGGTGAGAGCTATTGTTGAGTCATGGTAGAATGAGAGATGGCTCAGTAGGAGGAGAAGAACACAGGATAAGCTGAAGAGTACCATGATTAAGTAAAGAGGTCTGTTGTTTTATTGATAGCTGGCATTAAGAATGTAAGAATCAACGAGAAAGCAAGAAGTTGCAGGGCTGTAGGAAATTTAGTGGTGGAGGGGGTGTATGAAAGCTGGCAAAAGGTAGGTAGAAAGGATGAATTTTCTATGAAGAGAGAAAGTTAAGTTGTCCTGGTATCTTGTCTTATATTTCTGAAATGTGAGAAACAGAAGGGTTTGAAAGGACAGAGTATGAGGAAGTAGTTAAAGCAGGAAATAGTGAGGAGTTATTGGGGAAAGTAGAAGATGAAATGTAGAATGATGTATAGGTACTGTTGGGGAGAGAGTTCCGAACATGAATGGATATAATACAAAGCAGTATGTGAGGGAGAAAGGCTGTTGGGAATGATGCTAAATGTTATATGGAAGTTGGGATCACCTAGAGTCTGTGCTGCTGCACACGAGTCTATTCATTGGTTGGTTTGAGGTGGAAACACCCAGCATCTTTTTTGTAAATGGGAGAAATCCTACCAAAGCATATTAAAGTAGGGGGGGGCATAGCCCCCCCCACCAAGTCCAGTTTAATATTGTCTAGTTTTATTTTATATTGTGCAGTGTCTATTAAAAAGATGAGTAAGTAGTTTATAACCTGTGTAATAAGTAGGGGGCTAAACCCCCCTACACCCCCCACACCCCTTCCTACTTTAATATTCTCACTCCGAGGTCACACTACAGTAGGGGAAAAGGGCAGATACACTGTCAGTACTATTTTCAGCTAAATGGATTTTTGGCGATTTGGACCCTATGTCAGAATTTTCGGCGAAATGACACTGATCCATATATATATATATATATATATATATATATATATATACATATATATATATATTTTTTTTTTTTTTGCAGGTGGTTAAGTCCCCTGTATGCCCCATGTGAAGGACTCTGATGCTCAGTCCCTTGTATTTCTACATATACTAACTTTGAATACTAAATCAGAGATAACAAGCTGTAGAAGTAGGAAAAACTTTCAATACTATTCTACAGTCTCATTCTAACTAAAAAAATGTGCAAAGCACTCACCACACTTTAAGAAACGCTGGCATTCAAATGCAACCAAGTGACTAACAAATGTAATTAGACACCTTTTTTCAGCTTTTTCTAATACTATCACAAATATAAAATGAAAACATATGAAAATGTATCACACAATTCATTTGGACTAAATGGGAATTGGCTGACTGAAATCCAAATTATTATCTCACACAAAATTTACACATAACATAAACTACCTATCAATGCAATAAAATAGGTGAGGAAAAATTGTACAAATGAACAACTAAAGCAATACATCCCAACATCTTTGGGAAGTTGCCTGATTTCTTAACTTGGCTCGAACTTTATTGCACTAACCAGCTCTGTTTTGATAGACAACATAACAATGCAAAAGTCTGCCACAGTGACAGAAATCAATTTCCAAACTAAGAAAAACTTCCAGAAAATTTGTAGGGTCGGCTGAGCCAAATGCCAGGAGGAGAAAAAGAATACATATGATAGTATACAACAAATAAAACATTTAGAGAAATTCAAAATTATAATGTTTGTCTGCAAAAGATACCTTAAAATGGTTTGTAAGTGCAATGAAAATTGTGTCACGCCAATTTGTTTTCCTCAAGAAGATACTGGAGATAGTATAACAAATGCTGTATAGTATGTCAGAAAAAGTAAACTAAATTGAAAGGTTTTAATACAAATGGTTGAATAAAAGGACATGTATAACAGCACTGATACATAATGTGAGAAATATCACCCCTCTGTTGGAGCAACAAAGTCAAAATTAGTTATAAGCCACATATTCAAGCTATTTGGAAAAACGTATCCCAGTGGGAAACTTGCTTTAGCATTTCAGCATTGATAGGCTCTGTCTATATTGTTTTGGTTTATCATATAATTTTAAGGAACTCATAAGGCAAAGATGTATCTCAAAAAGGCACATTTGTTAAGAAAATGGTTTAGTCAAAGAAAACTGAAAGGAAAAGTCAAGCAAAATTACATGGACACCAAAAACATTCAAAAAGTGAGTTGCTTGGAACCTTTCAATACGGAACATTCCTGTAAAAACATGCACTGCATTTTATTTTTTAATAGGCTCAAGACTCATTCAGTAATACATTTCAGAGTATCTTTACATCTACAGCAGTTATCTATGTATAAATAAGTGTGGTCAAGAAATAAAGTTCTAATTTGCATGATTATACATTTGCAGATAAATCATACCATTAAGAAATCTCCCATGCAAAATCTCAAAGTCATTGCATAAAACAGTACCAAATGTAAACTTCATGAATGCTTATTTGAGTATATGAACATCTTGTGATGTTGCTACCAACCATGGCATTACTGACCCACCTCAAACAAAGAGCACACAAGCTGCTTATACAGCACTGCAGTATGTTTTCAAACACTGATTATTTTAGGCTTGCTTGTGTAAGAATGAAAGACTAATAAATCAATTTCTAGTATTGTTTTAGTGTGTGTGTGTGTGTGTGTGTGTGTGTGTGTGTGTGTGTGTGTGTGTGTGTGTGTGTATATATATATATATATATATATATATATATATTTTTTTTTTTTTTTTTTTAAGTACTTTAAGCAATAACTGATAATGTGCAGTGTCTGTATGCTTCAGTCAGAGCTGTTCTGTTTTGCACTACAATATGATTTAAAACTGAGCAATCAGTCAAGCACATACAATCTACAGCTAATCAGAGCATTTTGTATATTTTGAAATGTTCTGTGTAACTTTATCTTGAGATGTTCACTTGGCAGTCTAAGCCTAGGGGCTAATCTGAAAATACATTTATTTATTCCGGCAGGGCAAATATGTTTTAATTCTAGCATATTTTGTGTAGAGTCTTAGATAACTAACTAATCTTTCTAATATTTACAAGAGAAAAGCTGTAATTAAATTTTATTTTTTCTGTAGATAAAAATAAAATAGAATAAATCATATATCAGTGCTGTAACATTGATTCTTGCTGCTATAAACATTTTTTCAGGTTATTATTTTAATGTGCAGTCTTTATTTAATTCTTAGTTTATTTTTACTCATGTTTGAAAAAAAAAATCATTTTGATGACCTCCTGCTAGTGTCAAACCTATAGTTTGCAGGACATAACAATATAGAAATCGGTGTGTAGAGAATTAAAGAAGATACATTTCTTTATGTGTATAGAAGAAAGAGAAATTGTTATTTGTTATTTGGATGACTTAATACCCATTTAATAAAACTGTTGACATATTTACCTTACTTCCATTTGATATGCGACGAGTTAATCCACATGTAGAGGGGAATCCAATAAAGCCTACATGGAGTGATTTTTCATGTAGGCATAGTGGCACGGAGCTTACACCGAAGTAAGCAGCCATGCGATCCAGTAAACAGAGCAGAGGGGCGTGCATGAGCATGTGCATGAGCATGAGGGCAAGAAAGTGTCCGTTGCAAGTAAATCACCTCATAAGTAGGTGAATTGCATCCAAATGAGGGGGCTGAAGCAATCCAGCAAGCAGATAGGCTGTCCTGCAGACCTTGTACTGTGAAAATTTTTCATGTACAAGAAAATAAAAATTGAACAGGGGCTGTAAAAACCCATTTAGAAGTTCAGAAATTGTATAGTAGGCACAGATATGTGCAAAGCTATGTCCTGTGTTTCCAAAAAGTAATACAAAATAATTTAATATAATTTTTTTAATACCTATATTATGTTTGCACAGCATGCAGCAGTGTATAAACATGTCGTTATGCAAAAAATAAAAAATAAAAGTTTTAAAATGAAAAATAAGAAATATGTGAGAATAATACATTATATGGCCCTGCATGGAATATGTACAATGGTAGATTTCTGTGGTTGCTAAGGAGCAGGACATGGAATAGTGTAGTATCCAGGCTGTGTGCATGGATCTGTATGCAAATGAGCTGGGGTTACTGAATAGCAAAACTGGGCTACTGTGTCTACAAATAAAATCCGTTTAGCCCAGAACTGTTTTGATGTCCAGAGAAGAGCTAGCTGACATCAAAAGGGGTGCCTGTTTGCATGGTGTGCCTCTCAGCTAAGCATGGGGGGGGGTGTCCAGTGCTGCTAAGCTTTGTTTAGCTTCTGGGTATTTGTTTTAGCTGATTTGAGCATGTTTGCATGCCACTGTGCTTAGCAGGGAAGGCAGTTAAAAAAAGAAAGGAAATAGCCTGTAAAAAACAATTATGTATAACTTACCTGTTTTACTTACACTGGGCCATTCCAGCCCCTCATTGATGAACCTGGCAGGTGGAATGCATCATAGTTAGCCAATCACATAGGCTGCATCTGCAGCAGACCACTATAAATTATGAATACACCCTACAAAATGATTTCTCCCCCATACTCTGCACCATTGGAATACAGACCTGGGAATTTTAACTGACAGAATGCTAGGTGCTGCTTATTGTCTGCTACATCTGTATGTGCTAGATGCTGAGGTCACTGCTGATGCTGCTGCTGACAATAGAGCTAGACTAAGAAGGAGAAGAGTTTTCAGGTCCAGAGTAACCTTCCAGGAGCTACATGAGATGGAGAGTGTAGAGTGCTACTGGGTGCACACGGACATCATACAAGAACTCACTGAGCTTTGCTGCCCTCAACTCAGACCCAGAGCCAACAGAGGGAAACCCATCCCAGTGGAAACAAAGGTATGTGTAGCCCTTAGAATTCTATCTACAGGTACTTTTCAGAGACCAACTGGGGACATGATGGGGGTCTAACAGGCATCTGCTTCCAGGGTACTCCACCAGTTCCTGGCTGCCATACAAACACATGCCAGTGAGCACATTTATTTACCCCCCACCCCTGAGAAGAAGGCCAGCAGTATGCATCTCTTCTACCATGTAGTACACTACCTTGAGGTACTGGCTGCCATAGACTGCACTCATGTACACATCAAAGCACCGCCCAGTGAGGATGGTAGAGTCTATGTCAACTGCAAGGGGTACCACTCCATCAACTGCCAGGTCATATGCAATGCCCAGGGCATTATCATGAATGTGTGTGGTGGCAGCACTGGCAGTTATCACAGCTCACATATCTGGCATGCATCACAGCTGTACCAGATGTTTGCCAGGTGGGTCATCCCATATGACCTTCTACTGGGGATGCTTTCTATGCATTGGAACCATGGATGATGACAGCCATCAGAAATGCACACACACCTACTGAAGAATGTCATGAGGCACATACACAAGCTAGGAACATCACAGATTCTGTGTTTGGGAAGCTCAAATCACAGTTCCAGTGCCTCGATATATATGTGGTGGAGCCCTGCAGTACTCTCCAGCCACATGTGCACAGATGTTCACAGTATGTGCCATGCTACATAATGTGATCCTGCAGAAACAGCTTCAGCAATATCAACACAGGAAAGGGACACACAGCCCTCCACCACTGCCAGTGTCCCTACAGCCACACCCACTGGGGGACTCAGAAAAGGAACCCCCTGAGGCTGTCCCTGTATGCAGATGTAGGCATGCCCAGTAGGCTCTGGCCTTGGCAAAGAGGCAACGCATAAGTCATGCACTGACAACCTAGGGTCCTAGGGACTGACACCTTACTCTGACTCACATACATAGTAAAAAGGATGTCAGCCACACAACACAACCTGTACCTTATCATGTATTGGCTGTGTATTGTGTGCATCAGACAGAGTCACCCCTGCAACACAGGTATCTCAACTGCTGCATTCAGAAGGTAAGTCACTCTCCTTTACAACAAAAGTACAGGATACTACACTATGGTAACATATGCATGGACCTGCTGCATGTATGCAAGGGAATAGAATGGGCTACCAGGCTACTTGCAGAGAACTAACAGCAATGTGGGATAACAGGTACTCAGCCCAATACTTACTGCCCCATAATATGCATTAGGCCACAAGGCAGCAAAACCCTCTGCAGTATGCAAGGGAAATGCCAAACAGCAGGGTCATAGGACAGACACACGACTGTTAATGCTAGAGTCCCCTACCCCCAGCACATTGATGTTCCCATACAACTGCAGTGACAGTATGTTTGCATGGATATATCAGCAGACCACACAATCCCAGGGCTGTCCCAAACAACCTGGCTACATGTTCTAATTTCCACAGTATGCATGGGTCAAAGTCTTATGTCTGTCTGCTGTTGATAGTGTGAGGAATTAAATTGCATGTTCAGGTGGCTGGTGTGGTTCAGTGGGCTAAGAACAATAGCATGGTTGATAGTGTTCATGGTTTGAAGCTGGCTGTACCTACAACTTTGCATGTGAGGTACTCCTATTGTAGGAGTCATAGACTGTCAATATGCCCCAATCTGTTACTGCAAGACAGCTGGACAAAGCCAGAGACCATGGAGGGACAGAGGGCCAAATCTACAGACATTATACATGCTTTGAGTAACCTAGAAGTTGGCTAGTATAACCACAGGTTTCAACAGGTCAGAGTGGCAGCAGGATGTAAAGGCCATCACTTAACTGTGTCAGTACTTACAACAATTCAGTGGGTTCCATTTAGTAGCATAGTACTTGAAAACACAACTGTATGAGGAACAGAGCTGACATATGGGGCAGAATCCTAGACATTATGCTAAAACATGTACATAAAGAGGTGTGAAGATCGTCACCCTGTGTGTGGTGTGACATCATGTCCCTCGGTCACATCATACCTACAGCCACTTAGAGTAGGAAATCAGGACAAAGCCATGAACAGTAGTGGGACAAATGTCCAAATAGAAGGAGAAGGATTAACTACTGGCCAGTCAAATGTAGAAAGTGCAGAGAATAACAGGTCATGTAGTAGCACCTTACCCTCATCTATGGCTTTGGTGACTGCCTCAAAGAAGTTGATCAGGTTCAGGAGGCATGATCTGCCTTTCACAAACCCGAACTGGGTGGAATCCAGAGTTTGGAGGTTACCAATGTCTTTGTTAATGAGTTCCTTGATCATACGTTCCATGGCCTTGCAGACCAGGCTCGTCAGGCTAATAGGTCAATAGTTCCTGGGATCAGTGGTGGCTCCCCCTTTGTGGAGTGGGTTAATTAAATGTTGCTGTGCGCCATTCAGTGGGCACAAAGCCTGATGTGAGGCTATTATTGAACATGGTGCTTAAGTGGGGAGCCAGTTCGTTTCGAAGTTCGTGTAAAACGCAGCCTGGGATGTTGTCCAGTCCCATGGATGCTGTTTTTGTCTTTAGAGAGTGCAGCTTTTGCCTGCATAGTTGTGATTACAGGGACTATGCATTCTTCCTGTATAGATATGGGCCCTTTAGGGGTGGAGGGGTAAAGTTAACACTGAAGCTATCTGCCAGGATGTTTGCAATATCGGTTGTGTAATTTTCATGCCATTGTGCTGTAACTAAGAGCAGATCTGGGTGTCGCCATCGAGATTCTTGACATAGCTATAGAATGCTTTGTGGTTGTCCTTAGAATTAGTGGTGATTTTGTTTTCATAGCTAGCTTTGGAGGATCTTATAAGGGATCTCAGCTTCTTACTGAGGCTGACCAGGGAGCTCTTCCACTCATGGGATTTTACTCATTTTGCAACAGTTTCTTCCTTCTGTTGTACAGTTTGTTTATGGCGGGGACCACCAGATTGACTTCCTTTTTTTGGAGGATAGCGTCTTGGTTCTGTTTGGGATAGCACGATCCACGCACTGGTGTAAGTGCTTATAGAGTGCATTTGTGTAGGATTCGGCAGTCGTAACTGTATTGTCCATCTGCGTGGGTGTCATGAAGTTCACCACTTCTGTCTTAAGAAGCATGAAGTTGGCTTTGGAGAAATGTTTTACCATGGTTTCCTTAATGGGGGTGGGGGCTGGATGTGGATATCAAGGGTGATTAGCTTATGGTCGGATGACTGGATATGTGTGGGCATACTGACTGTATGTGGAGACAATTGGGGAGGAAGTGGTATGTCAACCCATGGGACAGATTCAGCCTCCAACAACCCCACCTGTGCCTTAGTATGGCCACCATCATCATCAGAGTCCAATGAGACACTGACATCAGGTTGTGAGGGGGACAGACTCCAAACTCCACTTTCACCTGTCAGTAGGAAGACAAAATAAGCACATTACTACCTACACTATTATGTACGACAATCCACAAATGCACATACAGCTGAGGAGCCACAACTGCATTACACATGCCACATCTTATTTCTGACCCCATGCACAACACAAACAGACTACAACATACACAGACAAGACAGGCTGTTTTACCATGCATTGCAGGTATGTCCGGTTAATGTTGCCAGTACTATACACCTGTGAGATAAGCAATATGTCAGTATATCTGATAGACCTACACCTAAAACCCAGTGCAGCCATCTTAACCATACTATGCCAGTTATAGTATCACTGCATCAGGTATGTACCATCTCCATATTGTGTGTGAACAGGCATCTGTGAGTGATTGCCTCCTGTATAGCAGACTACATAGACCTTCTCAACAATAATTGCAAATGTGTTACTGCTCCTGTAAATAAACAACTGTGACTACTCATTCAATGCAAGAATGAAAATCACTTGGCACCACAGGACCCGGAAGCACGTAAACAAAGGCTTTCAAAATAAGCAGATGAAGAAATCAAACAGCTGCTAGGTCTCCAAAAAGATCCTTTAATGTAACCAGGCAAAGTAAAAATCCACAATATCTTCCAAGCGCTTTCACTCGACCACATGCGAGCTTTCTCAAGGCAAACAACATTGCTGGAAGTTCATTCACATTAAATACTTCCAGAATCGTCACATGACTTCCTGTGAACCTTTCCCAACAGGAAAATCACCATATAAGGAAATTCTAAAATACATTCTTATTATCATTAAAAATAATTCATTTTCTAAAAATAATTCATTTTCTAAAAATGTCTTGGCGACTGAATAGCATAATGAACTTAAAATTGAATGCAAACTATTAAAATGTGTCATAAAACAATTCCGTAAAATGTTTGTATAGTTTTATAATACAAATAAGTGCAGTAACCCCTTTTAACCATCGGGGGTGAAATCAGAACTCCAATTTAAAACCTAGAGTTACTAACTGGCATTGTAAATCATTTCTTATCTGAGTTGCCAATGTATAACATTCCATATATCATATTATAAAATCTTATGGATTCAAAAGTGAATAAAACAATATATGTCATGTTCTGCTAAACTGTGTTATAGACGAGCTTGTCTCAATTTCAAAACACTAGTGATGTTGAGGGTGTCATTCAGACCTGGGTATCTAGTAGCGTCTAACCGGAGCTGCCAAAATAGCTCACGGTATTCTAATTTTGACTCCCAACTACCCCCTCTTATATCCGGTTGCACCTGTTCCAACACCATAAACTTTATGTCCATGTCCTTACACGTCAAGGAGTGTTTATAAAAGGCATTACTTTCCTTCCTTACATTGATGTCATTGAAGTGTTCGTAAAGGGGTTACTGCACTTATTTGCATTATAATACTATAAAAACATTTTACAGAATTGTTTTATGACACATTTTAATAGTTTGCATTCAATTTTAAGTTCATTATGCTATTCAGTCGCCAAGACATTTTTAGAAAATGAATTATTTTTAGAAAATGAATTATTTTTAATGATAATAAGAATGTATATTAGAATTTCTTTATATGGTGATTTTCCTGTTGGGAAAGGTTCACAGGAAGTCATGTGATGATTCTGGAAGTATTTAATGTGAATGAACTTCCAGCAATGTTGTTTGCCTTGAGAAAGCTCGCAAGTGGTCGAGTGAAAGCACTTGGAAGATATTGTGGATTTTTACTTTGCCTGGTTACATTAAAGGATCTTTTTGGAGACCTAGCAGCTGTTTGATTTCTTCATCTGCTTATTTTGAAAGCCTTTGTTTACGTGCTTCCGGGTCCTGTGGTGCCAAGTGATTTTCATTCTTGGTTTGATTTTGCTTTTAGTTTTGGTGTTTTTTGTGTACTCATTCAATGCACTTTAGTCAACCCCTCCAAAATGGAACATACAAGTATTGTACTCTTGCTAAGCATAATGGTTGTGCCTAGGTCAAAATGGCAGCACTTAACATTCTTAAGGTATATATGATCCGTAAGACAACAGTATCACACTTACCAAGTATAGGACTGTGAACTACAGCCACACCTGACATACATATGGAAATGTGAGGGAGTGGTATTGTCAGCAATACCAAATATG
The DNA here is from genome assembly GCF_019279795.1 of Protopterus annectens. NCBI lineage: Eukaryota > Metazoa > Chordata > Ceratodontiformes > Protopteridae > Protopterus > Protopterus annectens. The sequence goes on from NC_056747.1 coordinate 706,574,810, forward strand.
GCATTGTTACAGGGTAATATGTGCATTTATCAACATGTACAGTAGCTAACATGATACTGCCTACATTGCTGACATTCTGAGTATGTGTGCACAACTATGCATTAAAACCAAACCTCCCCCCAAAGAAGATAGACCTGATACCCATGTACTGGTATGCAGAGGGTGGCACAATGACTGATACAGTATTCCAGTGATGAACATCACAGAAAGCCTACCAGGAAGCTACTTTGATGTGGATGCTGTGGCACTCACTTCCACAATGTATGTGGTGATGGATGGTTGGGGGCCAGTGGATGAACCCAGATTTGCCAGGAATTCCTATGTGGCCAAGAGTTGTCATTCTGCTGCAGGCTCTCCACCAGTGGCAGTGCAGTCCTTGGCCACAGTGACAGCCCTTCCCCAGGCAGCATTGACCATATCTATTGTCCAGTGTTGGACCCGATCATAAGTTCTGTCCTGTAGCCCTATTTGGTTGACTGCTGTGACAAGGTCTGCCCACAGTGTTGCACATTGTTCATGATGCTGGCGATTCCTGGACAGCAGAATGTTATGATGCAGTCTGAGGCCATTCAGGATAACATTGTTTTCAGCATCTAAAAATGGTGGATGCCTTCTTCGATACACCTGTACTGAAAGAGATCAAGAGGGGAACACATCACAGGACCAGATACATGGATATCCACTATGTACAGACCCTGCACATCCAAAATGGCCTGCACTATCCACTGCTACCTCCCTCGTCATAACCCATAGTCTATCAACATACTATGTATGTGCCTATTACCAACATAGTAGCAATACCGGTTATATCCCTGTGTGCCATGACAGAGTCTGCTGTATGTCTCCACATCCATCAATGCCATCTACTGTGGAGTGTCCCCTATGGGCAAAGTCCCACTACTATGTCATACAGCCACTGTCAGACAAATAGGTGTGTGTTATTACAACTATATGGGGAAAGTCCAACAACACCAGTGTGCCACAATGACAGGCAGCAATGCAAACCTGCTGTAATATATCTTCCTTGTAGCCATCATACCTCTCCAGTACACAGATGTTTGTGGAATGTGTACGTGTGCCTGATATATGTGGTCCTGTTGGCACAAACATGTGGATGCCTGGCAAATGGTTGGCCAATAATTGAGGGTTGTTGTCAGAATATAGAGAATCTGGTTGTCACATGCCAGAACCCTCAGGAAAAAATGTATGCTACAGTAATATCTGTTACTCTAGTCATACTCTTACTTTATATGACCAATATGTACACTCTGTCTCTGAGGGTGGGCCTGTGCCCCCCCCCCATTAATAATGGCTATGACCTGAATTCCTGCTGTAAGGGGTTGTCAGGTTTGTTAGCCATAGCTCTCAAATGATGAGCTATGAATGTCGACAAAACAGTGACCTAGCCAGAGTACATCATGGACAGTCACGGACACCTTTACAATGTCTGAACTATTCCTGTGTCACATTCACAGACTGAAAGGAGATGAATGACAGTTCATCATGTGATATGACAGCTGTGTCCACCCTTACTTAATATATAAATATGCCTAACTCACAATCCATAGCTTTCATATGGGAGCCGACCATTGTAGGAGGGAGTGAGAGGGCCACAGCTGTGATTTCATTCACAGCAGGCACAGTTGAGAGGCATGCATGTAGCTGTTGGACAGCAGAGTATCACCAACATGTCACTCCCAGAGATGTACTACAGGCCTACTGTTGTAATCTCTATTCCCCATAACTGCATCCTCCCATCTGCTTCCCATTATATCAGTACTTGTATGACATACCTGGTAGAGTGACGTAATCCTTTTATGAACAAATCTTCAAGAAAAAAGCTTGCTAAATTGTACTCTGTCTTGTTAAAGCAACTTACAGACCTGTTTCCCATAGGCAGTTGCTTGCCTTTTGTAGGTCATGGTCATTAACCTGTAATTGCCTGTGCACCAATCCATGGCTTAGACTTGCTAATTGCATCCAACACAGCTGGGTTACACTTTCATTAGCCAATGACATGGCACCACAGTGAAATATTTAAGGCCTTCATGTAGGCCTTACCCCCTTTCTTACTCTTTCAGATGGACATTAGTGAGGTGTGGAGGCTACAGTATCATAGAGAGTAGGTACAACTACTGTCTACGGTTGAGATTTATGAGGTATGTCCACAGTTTTGCATGCTATGTTTGGCCATTGTCAAATGGCATTGTAATTATCTGGCAGTTCAGTGTTACACATTGGGGGTTGAGGTCAGTAAGGGGGAAGACCTAATAGCAAGCACTAATATACCCTGACACTTGACTGCCCAGCAGGGCAAGGCTCTTTATCCACCCTTCACCAACCAAGTGATTAAGCAGCTCACCCTACTATTCAGGCATGACCAAAGGGCAACTTCAGGTGTACTCTCCAGTCCAGCTGGTGAATCTGGGTATCCTGAGGCAATGTTTCAACTGCCTCATGTACACAGACAGCCCTCTCCTCCTACCACAAAACACTAACATATGTGAGAGATGCAATTATACAGCCAAACTGGAGGCTAAGGTATATCCACCAAAGACTGGAACAAACAGTCATGAGGAGAAGGTTAACACTTGCACTACACCTCCAGCCTCACATAGACCTACTAAACCTGCACTGCCAAAAAATACACATAAATACACAAAATCATACTCGGAGGCTCTAAATAAAAACCTGCAAAAGCATCAGAGAGCTCCAAAGCAGACACCCACAAAACCTGCTCCTCCCATCACAAACCAGACAACACATAAAACACAAAATCAATGTGCCGCACAATCACAGCCCTTAAGGCAAAATAACATACCTAACACACTAGTAATAGGCGACTCAATAGTCAGGCACACTGATGCCCCACTCACTAGGCTGGACAAGGAGAAGGTTACTGTTAGCTGCCTGTCGAGAGCCAGAATCCGCCACATAACACAACCACTCAGGTCACTCCAGAACAAGTACAAATATGACTCTGTCATTGTTCATGTTGATGTGAATGACCTGAGCCATACCTCCCTGGACTACATGAAAAGAGACATGGTAGAGCTCTCTGATCATGTAGCCAAGGCAGGTATGACCCTAACCCTGAGTAGCATCCTGCCCTCACCAAGAATGATACCTCAGTATAAAGAAAAAAATGATCAATTTCAACAATTGGCTAAGCTTCTGGTGTCATTCAAAGGGGATCCAGTGTCTGTCAGCCTGGGATGACATGCTCGACAAGCCGCATTTATTCGCAAGAGATGGCTTGCACCTGTCACCCCTTGGCTTTTGAATACTGGCCAAGGCTCTTGCTGCCACCATAGTGCCTTTTTTAGGCAATGCTCAAAATTCAAACCCACCTCCGTAAACAGCACAAGTAAAAAAATGAGAGTTATGCTACTCAATGCCAGCAGTTTAAATCTCAAAATGCATGCACTCGAAGCACTCCTAAGTATGGAGAACGTCGACATCTGTGCAGTAACTGAAACCTGGTTCAAGGCTCCAGAGAGCACTGCAGCACTACTGGGCTACAACTCATACCACACATTTTGGCCACAGAACATTGACTGAAACACAAAAGGAGGGGGTGTATCCATATTCATCAAGGATACCCACATCTCCAGGTTAGTGGCACATCATCATACCTCTGAGATCATCCATGTGCAACTAACATCAGGCAAATCGACAATGCAAATTGTGGCCTACTACAGATCACCCTCCATGACCCAGGACCACCACTCCACCTTTCTGGAGACACTGGAAAACATGAAGGTCCTACCGAACACCCTGATCTTGGGAGATTTCAATTACTCTACCATTAACTGGGAAAACTACTTGAGTACAAACTCCCAGGCTCAGCGCTTGCTGGAATTTATCAACTCAAATGGCCTGGATCAGCTGGTAAACTCCCCTACCAGAGGCCACAACAAATTGGACCTGGTCATTAGCAACATGGGCGACAGGTGTTCCGTACCGGAGGTCGACCCATCACTGGTTAGATCAGACCATAAACTAATCACCCTGTATGTCCACATCTCACCACCACCCCCAACCAAGGAAACCCCAGTGAAATACTTTTCTAAAGCAAACTTCACCTTACTTAAGGCAGATGTGGTAAGTTTCACAGCCCCCACGCTAAAGGATAACACTGCCCAGGATGCAGAATCCTTTACAATTGCACTCTATGAGCACCTAGAAGGATGCACGGATCATGCCATCCCTAGCAAAACCAAGACTCACTCCCCATAAGAGAAGCAAGCTGGTCTGGTGGACCCCTGCCATAAACAGGTTATACAACAAAAGGAGGAAACTTGTTCAGAAAAAAAGCAAATCCCAAAAAGGAAAGACATCCCTGATCAGTATCAGTAAGAAACTAAGGTCCCTCATAAAATCATCCAAGGCTAACTTCAAAAGAAAAATAGGCAAGGATTCGAAAGATAACCACAAAGCCTTCTTTAGCTATGTCAAGAATCTAAATGGCAACTCACAGATATGCTCTGAGATAGTGCAAAATAGCACAAAATATACTGAACCTACTGATATTCCCAACATACTGGCAGATAGACTCAGTGTAAACTTCACCTCCCTCTCACCTTCAAAAGGGCCCACAACAATACTGGAAAAGTGTAGTGTCCCAGAAATCGCAGAAGCACAGGTGAAAACAGCCCTTTCAAAAGCCAAAAACACAGCATCAATGGGGCCAGATGGTGTCCCAGGCTGCGTCTTGCACGAACTACAGAACGAACTAACCCCCACCTAAACACGCTGTTCAACCTCAGCCTCTCCACAGGCTACATGCCCATAGAATGGAGCAGAGCAATGATTATTCTGCTCCACAAAGGAGAGGCCACAACTGACCCTGGTAACTATTGCCCCATAAGCCTGATTAGCCTGGTCTGCAAGGCTATGGAGCGCATCATCGTGGAACTCATTAACAAAGACATTGGGAACCACCAAACACTTAACCCAACTCAGTTCGGCTTTGTTAAGGACAGATCATGCCTACTAAACCTGGTTGACTTCTTCAAGACAGTTACCAAGGCCCTAGATGAGGGAAAGGTGGTTCACACAGCCTACCTTGATCTCACCAAGGAGTTCAACACCATTCCTCACTCGAGTATTATAGAAAAACTCACCAGCCTGAACATAAACCCCTACGTCACAAGATGGGTTGCCAACTGGCTTACAGACAGAACTCACATGGTAAGAATAGCGGGCTCCAGGTCTGACTCTAAACCAGTCACAAGTGGTGTCCTGCAAGGCTCAGTTCTGGGACCCCTACTGTTCGGCATATATTTCTCAGAAGTACAGGCAAACACAGGAGGACTATGGCTAACCAAGTTCACCGATGACTGCAAACTGGGAGCCATAATTGACTCTCTGGCTGACATGGACATCCTCCACAAAAGGCTTTACTGAGACAGACACCTGGTGTCAAAGTCATTGCCTCAAGCTAAATGCCAAAAAATGCATAGTCATCCCGTTTGGGAAAAACAAAACACCCACAAATTACCACATAGGCGGCAGCCCCCTTAATACAGAAGAGGTAATAAGAGATCTGGCGACCCAGGTAGATAGTAATCTCTCCTTTGACAATCATATTGCCAAAGTAGTTAGGAAATCCTTCTATGTGGCCCATTTAATTACTAAGGGGTTCGCATCTAAAAATAAAGAGGTTATAGTGCCCCTCTCCTCATCACTCATCAGACCCATCAAAGAATACAATGCCCCATTTGGGATGTACCTCACAAGACACTTCCAACAGCTTGAAAGACCACAAAAGCACCTCACCTAGAGGATTAATGGCCTCAAACATATGTCCTATGCAGCCTGACTGAAAACTCCGGCTGTACTCAGTGGCATATCGCTTACTCACAGGTGATCTCTGCCTGACTTACAAAGCCATGTCCAACTCAGAATTGATGGACATGCTCCACCTAAAGAAATCCAGGTCACTGCGAGCCACATGCTCTAGTGAGCTAAAGCTCACCACAACAATAAATAGAACATGCTGGAGGGATAGATTCCTGTCAGAGACTCCCCATGCTTTGGAACAGAATTCCTAACTACATTAGGCAGAGCCCCTCACTAACACTCTTCAAGAGAAACCATGACGAGTGGATGGGTAACAGAAAATACACCCCTGGGATCACTTCACTGGCTCTGCTTGACAGAGGCTCAGTTAATTAATCAATGGGGTGGCGAAAGCCGACACACTCTGGCTAGGCTTATACGTGCCCTCGGGCAGATAGCCTAGTACCTACCTATGAACCTATGAACCTAAGAGATGTGAGTGTCACACGTCATACCCAGCAGAATATGCATGCTGCTGCAGTAGCTGCTAGTCTGTCAGCTCACTATGTTTGTAGGGTTAAAATGTGAAACGTGTCCCTGTCACTTGATCTTTGCCCCACCTCTTTATGTATGGGTGTAGTCTGGAGCCCTTGTTCTAGGGGGTTGTGAGGTATGGTAGGTCTGTAGCAGGTAGCTTAACACACAGCTGCATATGTTGCAGGCTGCAACTGCTGCTGCAGGCTATGACACATAGGGGGAGTGGGAACACTTTTCAGGACAGCTAGCGGTATGTGTCACTGAGGGAGCAGTATCAGCTCTGTCATTACAGCAGAGCAGGATGATGGTACTCATAACAGTCCAGTCGAGGCATGTGCTTAAGGTACATCTGTTATGTAACAGTGCTAATCAGGGAGTAATAGGTGACCTATAGGTAGGCTATACGAATATGTGCAATGTGTCCCTACCTATAGGCCTTTGACTTGCAAACATGCGTAGCAGTTAATTCAGTAGCAGCAACCTGTTTTGGTTAAAATTGCATGACTCAGTCATTATTTGCTGTATTCACAAAAATGCAATTGAAGTGCAACACACTGGATTTGAACTCAGGACTGTGGGTGGGCAAAATGCACTACATGCAATGCATTTAACAGAATGCACTACTGAGTCAGTACTGCAGTAGGTTTATTTGCAAGATATATGTGCATACATACAGTCTGTGACACAGGATTTGCATTAGCATGTGTTTTGTGAAGTGTATGAAGTGTGACACTCAAATGTGTGTCATGGTTTTCTAACCTCAGTCTTTAATGACTTCCCAGTATTTTACCAGACAAATATGTTTTTGTGAAACCATGCCAAATGTAGGGGATAAAACTGTGGACATTCTGCAACTGTACATTTGGCAGATATACCTGCTATCCCAGACCTCACATACATCCATTTTGTATTTATTTGGCTATATACTGGTGTAGTGTCTGCATCACAGTTTATTTTATTTTATTTATTTATTTTATTTTACATTTGTTAACCGGGCTAGTCTAGCTGGATATATGTCCATTTTCAGTAGAGGCCCGGGGAGAAAAGCTCCACACATAAATCAATTACAAAGAGACATATTAATAAAAAGTTGAGTACAATAAGAATATACATTTAGTAACAAGAACAACAAAATACCTAAGGCACTCCAAAAAAAATATACTAGTTCAGTAGAAGCATCACAATTAAACAGTTAAAGATTAGCAAAATTGTTTTCGATAATCTGTTGGAGAGAAAGAAGTAAAACAGGGATTAATGAAGAAATACAAGGGAGGAGAAGAGTAAGAAGCAAAGGTCAGTAAGGAGAAGAAGTAAGAAGATGGAAAAGAGGACAGGGGAGAGAAAAAGGAGGAGTGGGTCAGAGCATAAGAGGAGAGCAACAGGGCGAGAAGAAGAAAGTATATGTATAGCTAATAAGTACAGTGTAAAGTTATAGTAGAGTAGGGGAAATGAAGAAGGTTAGTCAGGAGTCCTACAGGAACAAAGCCAGTGATTTTGGAAGTACAGTTTGATTTTTTGTTTGAAGAGTGGTAAGGAGGGGATTAGAGTGATATCAGTCGCAAGTACACTTCCATTTTTCCCATTATATGTACTTGCAGTGTGTCAGTGGCAATCAGTATATGTTGCTGGAAACACCCACTTTAATTCATAGCTGAGTGGCCTAGTGGGCTAATGTGCTGTAGTAGACAGGGGCCCAAGTTTGAGATGTGGTAGGGGAGACCATTTTGCAGATGTGCCTAACACTGTGAGAAACCCATAAGATGATTAAGGCACTTTTAAGCAGTGTTAAGTGGATTTGTGTGGGTATGCATGGCACTGTGGTTAAACCAGTGCTAAATTAAAAAAAAAAGAAAAAGGGGGTGATAGGAAAGTGGTGAAATGAGGGCAAACAGGGGGAAAAACATACTGAAAGGCAGGAAGGGTGTAGGAAAGAACCATAGCTTTCCATTTCTGTACAGCAGCAGCTGCGCAGGTTTTACAGAATTTAGAATTTGGAGCCTCACACCCCAGAGACAGAGAGCTGAGGGCAACATAAATGTGTTGATTAAGTAATGTAATAATTAGTTGTGTCCAGTGGACATGTGTGTGAAATAAAGAGCTATGTATGGGGTGATATATATATATATTTTTTTGAAGCACAGGTGCCTTTTTTTTTTTTTTTTTTTTAAGGAGACAGTGGAATGTTGGGAAGGGATATAGGTACATGAGGGGAGGTATGTTGGAAAGGAGAGGTTGCATTTGCAGACAGACAAGATAGACAAGACAGCATACAGGGGCGGTGTGCGACACATGAGGGGGGTAAACAAATGGGAAGGGTGTTGTGGAATCAGAGGTGTATGTGCCTCCAGGCAGCAGCAGTGTGACTGACAGCCCCACCCATGGGCAGTCAACACTACTCCTTCACTGCCCCAAAGGTAGCTGTGCTGGTGGCTGGGCACGGGAACCCTCAGGCCCCACCAGGTTGTCGAGTCTTCCCTCAATACAGTGCAGAAATTGTTCATAACTCCAATGGACAATCCTGCACACCATGGCTGGTAGTTGATCCTGGGTGACAACCCCCTCTGCCCCCACTCCTGGGGGGGATGGCCCTGTCCCCTGAGGCAGTTCACCCCAAAGGTGGTGCAGGGTCAGTGGAGGGGGCACTGCTGGCTTGGGTCCCAGACAAGCTGGCACCCTGTGCCATGCCCCAGCTGAGGTTTGGTAGGCAGATCACCAGGAACTGGCCTACACAAACATGCTGTGGGTATGGAGGTAGAGCAATAAACATAGGTGAGTTTTGAACAAAACCATTGTTAGTAATAACAGCATGCCAGAACATTGTACATAACCCCATTACAGTTAAATGCATATTATGTGAAACACAACAATAAATAACAGAACAGTCAGTATATTAACAGCATGCCAGTAACAGTTACAGCATAAGGCCAACGGAATAGGTAATTCAACAAGATATGTTAATATGCAACCATAGTAATACATAGCATTAATAAAACACATGAGCAAAATACAGTTTTTGGAACAACATATGTTAATAGTGAATCATAGCCAATATATAATAATAATAATAAATATGTGAAGATAAGGGGTTTGAAGAGAGAGAAACACGATCATGGGATATATAGTTGAGAACAGTAATGCTATCTACTCTACAGGTCTGTCTTTTCTTTATTTGTAAATGTGCCCTATAGCTGCTGTAGCACATACATACCTCTCAAGCTATCCGTATGGGACACTATGGGCCAAGCAGTAACACCTGCAGGTACACAATTACAAAGAACACTTGCACATCAAGAGGAGCTATATAACTACCCAGGAGTACTGTGGGCTAATGTACTAGTAATTTGATATTGACATATAAATTATGTCTATGATACATCTGTGACAGAGGGATTACACAGCAGCAATTACATTCCATGATGGTGTGACGTGAGAGACATGCATGTGTACAGTATAGAGAGTACACAACTATCATACCATGCTTGGCAGGTATGGGGATTGTACCTAATATCACTGACTGTAGGGGACATATGCATCACATGCAATTATTGACTGCATCAACCTTTACAAGGCACTCCAGGAATGCAGCCATACCATCATTACACATTTTATTTCTTTTATCGTATTGTACTTTATTATTGAACCTGTTGCCTTTATTGTGTGGATAAATAGCACATTCATAAGAATGATTTTGACAGTGTGTGACAGCTGAACAAACAAGTAGTTACACATAATATGAACTTTCTCACCCTTTTACCTGTGTCCCTGTGGAGATAATGATATCTGTTATTACTCATTTTTATTTCATTTATTTTATTATAGTTTTTTATTATTGAACCTGTTGCTTTTATTGTGTGGATAAATAGCACATTCATGAGAATGATATCAACAGTCTGTGACAGATAAACAAACAAGCATTTACACATACTATGGGCTGCCTCACCCATTTACCAGTAGTCCCTGTGGAGACAATATCCGTCATCATAAAATATGTAATTCAGTAATCGTTATTAGAACATGGAACTGGATTTGAACCCTGGTCTATGTCTAGCAAAATGTACTTCACACACAGCATTTAACAAACTGAGCTATTGAGTCAGAGTTGATATCTGTACTTCGCACACAGCATTTAACAAACTGAGCTAGTGAGTCGCAGCTGATATCTGAGTGACTGATTTTGTCCTAGAGCTAACCTGAAAATAAAATATCACCTGCTACTAATACTACAGTGTTATAATACAGTGCAGTAACAGTTGGGCACAGCTGCATGAAATGCAATCATGGCAGAGAAACTATGTAACCTATACAGTACTAAATAAACTGCAGGCATACACTGTATATTGTTATTGGGTAGAAATATCAGCTCTCATTCCACAAGTATTGCACAACAGTTCATTACAGATGCCTTCATGCATTTAATGGCATACCTTCGAGTTTTTATTAACCAACACTTAATGTAATGCAGGTGTTGCAATACAGCTGTAATTCCACAGTTATTGTGATAGAAACTTTATTTAATTTAATTAATCAAGGTGAATACTTTAATCTTTCCTGCTTATTGCAGTACATGTGGCAGTAGTCACTTATTGCGGTCCAGATCTATGACCATGTTCATTACAATACAATCAACACTGTTTATATACCTAATGACAGTTAATGCTGTACTCTTTCTTGCTTATATGACTATAGATTGGAAGATCTCACAGTGCAACCTGGCCATGCACCCTGCATGCACCTCGACGTTGGGAGCTCTCACATCTGCAGCTGTTGAGAGAGAAGCACACCATTATGCATACCAGTTTAGCAGACATTCAAGATTAAATATTGATGAAACACAGGTAAATATACTTACACACTTGTGGAATGCTTCCCACCTGGAATTCTTGGACCCAGGTGTCCAAGACATCATTCTTCCTTCTTTTCAGGTCACAGTGGTGGTGATGACACTGCTCACCTGTGCGTAAGATACCAGTTGCACTGGTGAGGTCCCTTGCCAGCTGGTCCCAGGCCTCTGCTTTGTACTCTGAGCCTCGGTAATCACCCAGCATGAGCCAGTCTTCATGTTTTTTAACTAGTCCAACCATGACCCTAGACTCCTCAATGCTCCACTGCTATGCCTGAAAGTGCATACCATCTCCAGCACCTGAAATAGTATCCTCACAGGTTGAACTCCAATGGTTTCTGCAGTATTCCTGCATATTGTGCTTAATATACCCTGTTTTCCCACACTTTAAGACCATTGGGCAATTTTTAAAAATGCGGCACGCCACTTAGCAGCACACAAACTAGTTGATCTCAGCTCAGCAGTACTTAAACTGGCAATGTATAGGAGTGCATAAACCAGCTAAGTGGAGCTGTGCAGTGCCAAGCAGAGCTAAAACTGATCTTAAGTGTTGCTTAGCATGGCTGAGCAGGGATTAGCAAAGCTTAGCTGAGCGTAGCTCATCAGGATTTAAAAATAATTGGCATAATTTGTAATTGGAAAATATATGTTTAATAACCCTTCTGTGTACTCAAACCCTGTACCTACTGCATTTAAGGCAGTCACTCTAGCCATTTGGCTATGTGGATGTGTAGAATGCTGCTGTACTTTTTACATATATTTCTCACCTATGTTTAAACACTGCTGAGCACCGTGCCACACCACGCAAACCTACTCAGCTATGCTTAAACTTGACTTTTACATTCATAATTAAATGTATCTGCTTTCTATTTTTAGATGTCTGGCACATGTCCATTGCTGCATGCTGTGCAGTGCCATGCAAACATAAAAGAAAAAAATGTAATACATATCCATACATTGATGTACTGCACTTTGACAGTGCAGTAGGTGTGTTACTCATCTCTGGACACAGTAACGCACTCCCTACACCGATTCAGTAACCTTGTTACATGGCTGTCCCTCAGTCTTCTTCTTCTTTGGGCTTTTCCCGGTTAGGGGTCACCACAGCGGATCACCTGTCCACTCATGATTGGCAGTGGAGATTTACAGTGTCGAGTTGCCAGCCCGGCACCCAACATTCCACAGAAGGCACACACATGCACACACTCACACCTGGGTCCAATTTAGAGTGTCCAATCCACCAACTGCATGTCTTTGGGATGTGGGAGGAAACCGGAGCACCCAGAGGAAACCCACGCGACCACAGGGAGGACATGCAGACTCCGCACAGAAGGCACCCCAGCCAAGAATCAAACCAGAGAACATCTTGCTGTGAGGTGGCAACGCTAGCTTCTTTATTAAATTGCATTGCATGCTACTTAGGATGAACTGCGTATATGGCCATGGTACCAACAGTATGCCTACATGGATTTTATTAAATCCTTGGGGCAGTCAAAAAGTGAAATTTATCTAATGGGACACAGCAACTATTTCATGAATCAGTATTTTGCTACTTTTGTTTCATGTTTTCTGCATCTTGACATACTGGTTTAACAGGCTACTTTCCAGCTTACTTATTAGCAATGGTAACTGTTTACCATTAATTGATCAGGATAAATCTTGTTTACCAGCTTGAAGAGAACAAAACAATTTTACTGTGCATTGTTGCAAGCTGACAGAATGAATATTTTAGGGGATTACACTTTAAGGTGCTCAAGTCTAAAGACCCAGTTAGCTCAATGCTAAGATGCATTTGTCTTATGTTGTGTTACAATGCTACTTATTTTCTTATTCTGAATATTCTGAATTAAATTCAAGCTACTATGATTTGCAGATATAAAATTGCATACAATTGTGACAGACTACACACAGTAAAAGAGGAAAATGAAAGAATCCTACTTTCAGATGTTTAAATGAGTGTAAAAGTTATTTTTAAAAAGAGAATGAATTTCCACATCCTGGGGTAGGGGGACTTAATAAAGCCTACACTGTCTTTTTTACCATGTAAGCATCATGCTATGCTGCTTACATGAAAGTAAGCATGTTTTAGATTTAGTAAACACTGCTTGGCAGGGCACATGCACGAGCCAACACAGGAAGTTCAGTGGCATGCAAATCACCTCATAAGCAGGTGAATCTCATGCAAGTGAGGCAGGTAGACTGATGCAGCAAGGCAGTTCTGCAGACCCTGTGTCAGTGTCTGTAGTGTACCTGGAAAAATTCCATGTACAAGAATTTAGACAGACAAAAAGGGTTGTAAAAATTTAAATAGGTGGAAAGAAATGGCATACCACATACAGATATGAGCAAAACCATCTTCCATGTGTCTGAAAAATTAAAGGAAATAAATTAAATTTAGATTTTTTAATAATCTTGCCACACAGCACAAACATACTTTCTAAAAAAAAAAAAAAAAAAAAAAAATTGGAAAACACAAAATCAATATTATGCGATAGAAATGTATTACAGGACCCTGCGTGGAGTATGTGCAATGGTGCTGTTGCTAATGTGGTAGGGCTTTGAAGTGTGTAGTTTCCAGTCTGTGAGCATGGATCACTATGCAAATGAGGTGGAGTTACAGAATAGCATAAAGGAGTAATCATGTCCGCATAACCCCTCAGTGTAGGCAGGGAACTATGTTGTTGTTTACAGAGAAGGTAGCTGACATCAGGGCAGGGTGTGTTCAATAACTTCTAAGATTATTTCATCTTAGCTGCACCTGTTTGCACAGTGCGCCATCATGCTGAGCGTGTGCTTTCAGGGGGTTGTGTGCACTAACTTCTAAGTTTTGTTAAGGGGCGTGTGTTTCACCATGTGTGCATGGTGCTTTACAGTGCTTAGTGTATCTAAAAGTCAATGACATATTAATTAATTTTGACCCTTATTTAACTTAAACTAGGGTCATTAAATGAGGTTAATGGTATTCTAGGTAGGTGCAATGCATCATAGGTAGCCAATCACACAGTCAGCACCTACAGTACAGCACTACAAAGTATGCATACATATTACAATCTGATTTTTCTCCATACTCTGCAAAATTGGAGTACAGCCTTGGGAATTTTAACTGAAAGAATGCTAGGGGCTGCTGCAGATCTGCTACATCTGTATTGCTAGATGCTGAAGTCATTGCTGCTGTTGCTATTGCCAATAGGCCTAGATAGAAAAGGAGAAGAGTGTTTAGGGCCAGGGTAACCTTCCAAGAGCTACATGAGCTGGAAATTGTAGAGTGCTACAGGGTGGACAGGGACATACTACAAGAAATCAATGACCTCTGTCGCCCTCAACTCAGACCTAGAGCCAACCAAGGGGAACCGTCCCAGTGGAAAAAAGTTATGTGTAGCCCTTAGGATACTAGCTATGGGTACCCTCCAAAGGCCAACTGGGGACATGATGGGGGTCTCACAAGCATCAGCATCCAGGGTACTCTACCAGTTCCTGGATGCCATGCTATCACATGTCAATGAACACATTTCTTTTCTCCTCATCTCTGAGGTGAGCACCAGAAAAATGCAATGCTTCTACCATGTACCACCATACCCTGAGGTACTGGGTGCTATACATTGCACTCATATACACATCAAGTCACCACCCAGTGAGGAAGGTAGAATCTATATCAAACGCAATGGGTACCACTCCATCAACTGCCAGGTCATGTGCAATGCCCAGGGCATTATCATGAATGTGTGTGCTGGCAGCCCTGGCAGTTATTGTGACTACCATATCTGGCACCACATGTCACAGCTGTACCAGATGTTTGCTAGGGGGGACATCCCACATGGCCATTTACTGGGGGATGCTGGGTCTACACTGGAATCGTGGATGATGACTCCCATCAGAAATGCGCACACAACCATGTGGCACATGCACAAACTAGGAACATCATAGAGCATGCGTTTGGGCTTCTGAAGTCATGGTTCTGGTGCCTCAATATAGCTGGTGGAGCCCTGCAGTACACACCAGCAACATATGCCCAGATATTTGCAGTATGGGCCATGCTACATAATATGATCCGATCCTGTGGAAACAGCTGCAACAGGATCAGCAAAGGGAAGGAATACACAGCTCCCCACCACTGCCTAGGTCACCACAGCCACAGTCACAGGAGGACTCGGAGGAGGAACCCCCTGACGATGTCCCTGTAGGCAGACGTAAGTGTGCCCAGTATGCCCTGGCTTTGGCTAAGAGACAATAAAGAGCACATTTACTGTCAACCTAGGGCCCTAGGGACTGACACCTTACTCTTACTCACATACATATAGTAAAATAGTCGGTGCCAGGCAATCCACACAACCTGTACCTATCCATGTATTGGCTGTGTGCTGCTTGCATCACACAGAGTCAGCCCTGAACTACAGTTCTGTCAATTGCTGAATTTGCAAGGTAAGTCTCTAACCTACACATTACTTGTCAGGATTAATATAATACAGTATCGTATGTATGGATCTACTGCATTTATGCAAAAAAATATAGTGGGCTATTTGAACAGCTGTAACATCCACATGGAACTACAGATACATAGTCCAATAATGTGTCCCCTAATAATCACTAGGCCTTATGGTTGGAATATTCACTACATCAGTCAAGGGAGATGTTAAACAGTGGGGTCACATGATATTTGGACTACTGTCTATCCCAGCAGATCATGTGCTGTTTGTCCTCCACCTCCAGCACAGCAGTGTTCACATATAACTGCATTAACAGTAAATCAGCAATGGTATATCAGCAGACCAGGCAATCCCAGGGCTGTAACATAGTACTCAACACTGCATGTCCCATGCAAAGCAGAAATAACAACATGCATGTTTATACTATTGAATGTGTGATAAATGACTATTCTCTGTCTGGCAGCCTATGTGGCTCACTGGATTAGGGAAGTTAGCATAGGTGATGGTGTTGATGATTCACATCTGTACGTATTCACATCTTTTGCACGTGAGGTATTATTATGTTGGTGTTTTCACATACTGTCATTCTGTGTGTGGTGCAACATTATCAACCTCAGTCACATATTAAGTACAGCAGGCACTGGGGAATGCTGTGGACATTTTGAGTGAAATTCAGTACTGCAGAAACAAGGACAGTTGCCAATGTCTGCAACATACCTCTCAACCTCGTAGTGCAAGAAATCTTGACAAAGCCCAAGAAAATGGGGGGACAAAGGCCCACAAATAGGGGCATATTTTAAATACTGCTCTCATAAACTTAAAAAGTTGCTAGAATAACAGGGTTTTACAGATCAGCTATTGGAGGCAGATGTCCCTATGTTGCATATGTGTGCCTGCAATGGGCCACTTAGTGACCCCTACAATGACAGTATCATTGATGTCTAAGTGAGTACTTTGTAAATGTCTGAGCAGGGGATATAGTCAGACGGCTTGGGTCAGTCTAGGGGGTTGTATGCCCTGATGTACCCTCACCCAGGTCCATGGTGACTGCCTCAGAAATGGCCACCATGTGTAACAGTCATGCTCCCCCTTTCATACATCTAAACTGTGTACTGTCAACTGTGTGTAGAGCACACATATATGTGCTGATCAGCTCTATGATGATTACCTCTATGAGCATAGAGATATGGATGCTCAGACAAAGAAGTGTACATTTATGTTGGTCAGTGGATGCACCACCTCTGTGCAGTGGTATAACAGTTGCTGTTGTCCACTCAGCTAGTGTGCAACAAGTATTGTTGGTATGATTGCAAGGGTTTCCCAATGGTGTTAGTCATCCATGTCAGATCACATGTGGGATGCAGCCTGGAATGTTAGCATGTGCAATAGATGCTGCGTATCTTCCAATGAAAGGCCAGTTACGAATTGCTCTATAAATATGGAAGTTATGGGACAGGTTGTAGGAATGTCATAGGTTCATAGGTAGGTACTAGGCTATTGGCCCTAGGGCCTATATAAACCTAGCCAAAAATATACCCTGGCTTTCACCACCCAAGAAAATTATTTTCCTGTGCCCCTGTCGAGCAGAGCCACAGAAGTGATCCCTGGGGTGAATTTCCTATTTCCCATCCAGTCATCAAGATTTTTCTTGAAGAATGCTAATGCCAAGCTCTGTTTGACATAGATAGGTAGTCTGTTCCAGAGTATGGGAAATCTCTGGGACAGGAATCTATCCCTCCAGCATGTTCTGTTTATTGTGGTGACAAGGTTTAGGTCCCTAGAGCATGTAGCTCAGAGGGATTGGGATTTCTTTAAGTGGAGCATGTCCAACAGCTCTGGGTTTGACATAGATTTGTATGTTAGGCAGAGATCGCCTCTAAGTAGGCGATATGCGACGGAGTAAAGCTGGAGTTTTCTGAGACGGTCTGCATAGGGCATCTGTTTGAGGCCAGTAATCCTCTTTGTGAGGTATTTCTGTGGCCTTTCCAGTTGTTGTAGATGTCTTGTGAGGTACATAACAAAAGGGGCATTGTATTCTATAATGGGTCTAATGAGTGATGAGTAGAGGGTAACAATGACCTCTTTTTTTTTGGATGAGAAACCTTTTGTGATGAGGTGAGTCATGTAGAAGGATTTCCTGATCACTGTGGTGATGTGATTATCAAAGGAGAGACTACTGTCCACCTGTGTCCCAAGGTCTCTTATCACATTTTCGATGTTAAGTAGACTACCAGCTATGTGGCAGTTCATGGGTACAGAGTTTTTACCAAATGTGTCATGTGTCACATGTGGTGTGGACAAGGGAATGTAGTTGATGCAGATAGTGTGGGTATACAGGTTAGGTATGAGTACAGACCCATCATATTTGGCATCGTGATGTATGCGGTCACCAACAATCTGGGCCCGTCCTTTGAGGTCACACATATAACTACACTGTGCATTGTGGTTCTGCTTTGTGTGGGTGGCTACTTTTGTCACTTACCATGTCTACACAATATCACAACAACACTACGTACTTCTTTAACTGAGGAGGTAGTGCCTCAATGTTAGGGGG
The DNA here is from genome assembly GCF_019279795.1 of Protopterus annectens. Taxonomy (NCBI): domain Eukaryota; kingdom Metazoa; phylum Chordata; order Ceratodontiformes; family Protopteridae; genus Protopterus; species Protopterus annectens. The sequence goes on from NC_056747.1 coordinate 706,592,949, forward strand.
GGGCCACCCTCACCTCAACACTGTCTACCTGTTATTGTACAGCCTGCTAGTGGCAATTGTCCACCAATCAGGTCTGTTGAGCCATGACGAGCCTGTGTCCCTTCTGTCCCATACAGCTGAGTTCATGCAGTTGTAATGCTGCTGATATAATGCATGGGTGTGGAGCTCTGCATACTTGCCTGTCCCATCTGAAGGGAGAGGTGCAGTCACACTATGTCAGCCATCCTACAGGAGGTAATAAATAGCTGTCTTGACATATATGTCTGTGCTGTCTGCAAGGGGGGGGTACATGCCAGTAGTTCTAATGAGACTGATCTGTGGCCAGATCCCACCAGGGATGACCTCACATTGGGGAGACTGTACTGGTTACCCATATTAGTAAACATATGATATGCTATGTTGGTTCCCCATGTGGGATGTCACCGCACTGCTGCAGGGCATTGTAGGTAAGGAACTGGACCATCTATTGGGCAGGTGAGCCACAGGATGACTAAGCAACACAGTGTGTACATATTACACTTCCCTACCATGTTTGTCTGTGCTCTGTACAGACACCATGCATGACTCCCTTCTTGCAACATGCTGGAAGTACCTGCAATACTTATTTGCACAGAGGACAACTAGCATGTAGTGCCAAGAAGTGTCACCAGATCTCTGAGTCATGTCACCTGAAATGCCATGATAATAGTTATCATGGATATGAGTACTGACACTGTCATACACCTTATGACACTGGAACAAACACTGTTACTTTTGCTCAAGGCCAGATCACGCCTACCGACTGTAAGCAGCAGAGACCAGAGACCACTGACTGCTACACTATGCAATGGATATCAGACATATGTGTCTCTCCACCAACCATTGACTGACAAGGTGTATGACAATATTAGGCCAGCAGACCTTGTTGGAAACTGTGTACATCATGTGCAGAGTGTTATGTCAGCTGGTGGATAGGCAAGTGTCTAACAGTCATACTCTGGGAAAATAGCATTGGAAGACCTATGCTGCAATGATGCCAGTCAAATGTGGAGTTCACCATCCTTCATTTTTAGCATATCCCATCTACCTATTCCATCTCTGCAGTCACAGCCACTGTCAGTGACCTCTGACTGAGTACATTAGCAGGTGATTGCATATTGTGAGCTGTTATAGAATCCCACACAGAATAAACAGTTATGCAGGATGGGCTAAGACACAGTCAGTTGTATTCTGAGTTATTGACAAAGACTAACTGACAATGACTGCACAATACAATCCTGTGGGATATCATCCAGCCCTGCAAAATATTGTATTGTCAGCACACCGCACACAGTTGAGCCATTACACATGAAGTTATGAACACAGAGAGTAATGTAGCATTTGACTCTCACTGGTAAGTAAGATGTAGGGATGTATTCACTGTTGTACAACCTATACCAACAGGTTTTGGGCATAAATCCCAGACTGTCACTGCTATACTGAATGTGGCAGTCATCACACCTATCATTGTGTGCAATGGCATCCTTGCTATGTGACTACATAGGCATATTGTACAACTGTAACAGCCATACAGGTTTCATGGTACACCAATACACAGTGTAGATAACATGTCCTATGGAGTTTGTGTCATGACCATACATGTGTAGTCTGTCTCCTAAATTCTTTAGAGGGGATGTGTATAGCTTCATACAGGGAGGTGTCAGATCCCACTGTGTAACTTCTGCATATCCATGACAGGACTAACACATGCATCACCTGTTCTACACCCCTACAACATCACTGTGGTATACATAGTACATGCTGGAGAGGCAAGTATGTAACACAGATAGTATGCATTACATGAAACGTGCCCCCCCCCGCTTGTGATGCACACATCTGCTGTAACACAGCATGTGCAGGTTTCAAAATGTGATGCAAAACATGACAATCATAACTGGTGTCGGGCAACTGTCTGTACTGGACACAGGATATTTGTAGATGGGTCATCTCTGTCACAGCTTGTAGATGTGTGAGTTCACATGACACTTGTCAAGAGTGGCAGACCTGATCACAGAGTAGGGATGCATGAGTACACTGAAAGCCACTATTGTCCTTGTTAACCTCTTATACACATATGAACCTCAGGAGCCATGCACTTATAGTGCTGTACCTTTCTGAAGACATATTTCTGCTGTGCTGACATGCCATCCTGTGCTGCTTTATTGCCACTGTGTATCCATAGGTTATCCCAACAGTCTCCTGAAAGAGAAACAGAAACAGTTCTGTGACACACCTGTCATTGTGTAACTATACAGCCATTACAACATCATACAGCATAAGGTACACAAAAGTATGCGGCATACTTATGACAAATGCCAGCATACAGTATCTGCCATTAACCACTACAAGTGGAATGGCGAAACAACACTGCATTACACAAGTACATGTTAAGTAGTATAGTCACCCTGTGCATCAGACACATAGCTTCATTTTCCTGCATCAATGGCGGGGATGACAGGGATGTGACACAGGTATCATCACTTGCACAGGGTGTTGTGTGGGATGCATGAGGCCTAGGCTGACCCAAATGGCTGACAGCATGTATATGAGTCAGGAAAGGAAGCAGGTAAGATGGACCATGGAAAGGTGCCATGTGTGTCTGTAGCTGATGTGCATTTGACAGCGGTGTGTGAGTGTGTGCATGTACACAGTCATGCTCAGTGCTAGCCCCACATGTGTGTGTGTTGGACAGCTTAGGACCATACATGGCACAGTTGACAGTTCACTGTTTATGGCTCGAAAAACAGAAACTGGCTCTGCCAGGAGTTGCACTGGCATCTCCATAACCAAGGTCAGAATCAGTGCTAGTACCTGATGTTGACTGCTGTTTGCTGGGACTGTGTCCCCTATGGGAACACCCAGGACCAGTAGCCCATGGTCTGCCACATCATGGAGTAGACAGTGCCCTCTCCTCTGTAGTGCTGGATATACTGCCACTACATGGACTCTCAGCAGATCCAGGAGTCTGAAGCTCAACTTCAACCACACGTTCCAGCACAGACAATGTGTGGTCTAAGACAGACACTGTCTCAGCCCACTTTCTGTCCACTGTATCAGTGAACTGATCCAGGGTGTCCTCAATGCAGTGGAGGTAGTCACGGATGTCAGACTGTGCTCCATCCTTAACTCTAAGCATACATCTGGTGTTCTGTTCAGAATATGCTTGTGCCTCCATGATGGCCCAAAATATGCACCGAGTGACCCGTGATATGACACCTGCAACAGGTGGTGGATGGACAGCAGGCCTCCTACAAGTACCCTGTTAATCTGACTGTGTGGAACCTTAATAGCTCTTTGGCTGTGGCCACTGCCTACACTCACTGGAGCCATAGTAGCCACACTTTTCTGTTCAGTGTACCATCCCTTTGACTGTCCAATATCTGTGGCCTCTGGGGACAGGGTATGTGTGGGCATACTGACTGTGTGCAGTGACAATGGAGGCGGAAGATGGATGTCTATCTGGGGGGGGGTTCAGCCCCTGACACCACCACCTATACCTCACAGTGGCCACCATCATCATCAGAGTCTGAAGAGACACTGATATCTGGTTGTGTAGGGGACAGACATCAACCCCCCCCCAGTCATCTGTGATAAGAAAGAAAAAAGTGGTACATGAATACCTGCACTATTGTGTATGTAAATTCCACCACTACTCATAATAACAAAGACCCACAACTGGATTAGCAGTCAAACATTTGTCTTCTCCGCTTTCACCCTAAAAAGACTTCCTCAGAACAATATACACATTCAAATCAAGACCTTTATAGCAATCACTTCAAGTAAATCAAGTAAAACATGACCAATAAAATTTACCTTTCAATTAATCAATATGAAACTATACTTGATAAAACAACACATAAAAACCTTGTATATCTATCTTAACAAATATATTGAAATACATGTTTCACTGCCCAATTTATTTTCTTTTCAACCTTTTGTTTTTTAAAAAGGCATTTTTGAGTAATTGCCTCGTTTAAACCAGGAGGCTTATCTGCTCTTCTCTGTCACTGCCAAAGTGTTTCTTTTTGTTCAACTACACTCCCGTGATTACCCCCTCTAAGATCCTTAGGCACCTGTTCTAAAATGGAAAATAAAAACATTTTACTCTTTTTACACATACAATTATGTTAAAATAGGGCACTATTCTGGCTGTAACTTTAATAGAATATAAATGTTCCCTAACAAAACAGTGTCATGCTTACTAGGAGCAGGACCTCAGCCTTGACTAATACCTGACAAATCTGTGAAAAGTTGAGGGTGAGGAAATGTCAGTACCAATGCATGTTGCAGCACAAGGTAATATGTCCATATATCTCACATTCACAATAGCTACTGTGTTCCTTGTTGTATTGGTCACATTCTGAGTATGACAGTACAGCTGAGGTTAATCCCTCCTCCCCAAAGAATAAAGACCTGACACCCATGTAAAAGTATGTACAGCCTGACACACTGACTGCTACAGTATTACAATGCTGATCACAGTAAACCTACCTGCACACTCCTCTGTTGTGGAAACTGTAGTACCCACCTCCACAATGTATGGTGTGATGGATGCCTGGGAGCTGTTGTATGTGCCTAGGTTCATCAGGAATTCCACAGTGGCCAAGAGTGGTTGTTCCACAGCAAGTCCTCTACTGGTGATGGCATGATCCCTGGCAACATCTGTTGCCCTTCATTGTGCAGCATTAATCATGTCCATTGCATGGTGTTGAATCTGCTCATATGTCATACCCTAATGGTCCATGCCATTCACATCATGGACAAGTTCAACCTACAATGCAGCCCACTGTTCCCTGTTTTGCCTCCTCCTGTACAGTAGGATGTGATGATGTTGCCTTAGTGTATCCAGTCTAATTTTATTTTCTACATCAGAGAAGGGTGCATGGCATCTAGAGTACATGATTGCAGAAAGACAGCAAAAGGGGAACACATTACAGGATCACATACTGGAAGTACACTATGTGACCAATACAGCAAGGACAAAATGGCTGGCACTATGTACTGTTTGTTCACACATGTCATACTCCACACTGTGCAAACATACTAAGTGTATGGATACAACTAAGATACTAGCAATAGTCAGGTATTTCCATGTATGCCATGACAGATACTGCTGTATGATTAGACACCCAGCACTCGAGTCAACTGTGGTGTGTCCCCTATGGGCAACCCCCCAATAATATGTCGTAAAAACAGTGCCACACAAATAGCAGTGTGCTATTACAACCACTATAAAGTGACAGTCCGAGACCAGTGGGCCACAATGACAAATGACAATGCACCCTTGATGTACTGTACATCCTGTGTAGGTGTAAGACAGCAGGAGATCAATGACATGTCATTATCACCGGTCTAAGACAGGGTTAATGATGTAATCCCTATTCCCTGTAAGTCTATTCACCCATCTGCATCCTGTTGTACACAAAATCAGTTACATACCTGATGGAGTGCAATACTCCTCTGTTGATATATGGTGTTAGTAAAATCTTCACAAAGGTGTGCTCTGTATGAGGAAAGTCTCATAAAGAATGGTTCCCCATAGCCAGCTGTTTGCCTTTTAAACATGCTTCTCATCAGCAGGTGATGCCTCTAAACCAATCTGTGGGTCTGAAATGTTAATTGCAGCCAACACAGCTGATTTGCACTATCATCAGCCAATGACATGCAGACACTGTACAATATATAAGACCTTCATGTAGAGTAGGGCCCCATTTCTGATTTGTTGTGCTGGACATTACTGGGGTGCAGAAACTACATCATTGCTGGGGGTAGGTCATCTGTAGCAGAAACCTTTATATAGAAATGTGTGTGCAACAGGCTGCAGCTGCTGCTGGAGGTACTAGACATAGGCAGAGAGTGTGAACACTTTGAAGGACAACAAGCTGTAGGAGTAACTGTGGGAGATGTGTCAGCCTTGCTGTAGAAGCAGAGCCAGAGTGAGGCTACCCTTTTCACTCCAATTAAGGCATGAGTTTAAGGTAAGTATGTTAGGTTATGGTATCACTAACAGAGTACTAGGCAACATGTTTGGTGTGTCTGTGAGTAAGAAGGGATATAAATATAGGAAGATGTCCACAACATGGGCAGCTGCCAGGCCATGAGTTACAGTCTGGTTGTAATTTGCTGTGTGTATGAGGGTAGGCCTTGTTGCAAGTAAGGACTTCCAATGTGTATGTTAGCTGTGCAGCTGTGATAATCTGCACAATGACTTTGGAAGGATTGTGTGGTGCACTCTGATATTAGTGGCCCTCATTTGCATTACCTGCATTGACATTCTCTGTGAATGCATATTAATGCATGATGTGACACTTTATGCACATATAGTTTTGCTGTAGGGATTTGTGAAGTGTGTTCTTACCTGCAGGCTGTGACTTCCATCATAGAAAAGCAGACATGTCATTTGAAATGCATTATGTGGATAAAGACTGTATGACTCAGTCATTAATTGCTGCCTTCACTATACTGTACATTCACTTCTACACACCACTGGATTTGAACCCAGGACTGTGTGTGGCAAAATATATTGCTTACTAGACAGTTAATAGATAGAGCTACTGAGTCACTGCTGCTGAAGGTGTATTTGCAAGATATATGTGCACACATGCAGGCTTTGACATATATGTTCTACATCCATCAATATGTGCATGGCTTTATATGGATGCATGCGTGCACCAGGGTCCCAGTTGAACATGTATTTTGCCATTAATGCTTTAGCAGGTGTCTTTCTACATGTTGCTGCTGAAGGGCACATTTTACCTGCTATCACAGGCCTCACTTACATCCATTATTATGTCTTTGGCTTTCTAGTGGTGTATTATTGCACCAGAGTCCAAGTTACACTCCTATTTTTTCAATTACTTTTTAATCAAGTTTGCATGATGCTGAAGGATGTTTAATGACTATAATTGGCAATTACTATGTTTTTTAAGCCAGCTGTTTCATTAAAGAGCTGTGTAGCCTGGCAGATTAATGCAGTGATCTGCAGGTGCAATGGTCTCAGGTTTGAAACATGGGACAACTGCTTATTTTCTAAGTGTGTATTAGAAGTTTAAAAACACATATATTCAATACAGCTGTATTTAGCAGAGCTTAGCAAAGTTGCGTGACATGGTGCACCATGCAGTATTGTGCTAAAACATATATATATATATATATATATATATATATATATATATATATATATATATATATATATATATAAAGAAAAATGGTGAGATAGGAAAGTGGTGAAATGGGATGCAAGCAGGGGGAAAACATAATGAAAGGTAGGTAGGGATGTGCAGGAAGGGTGTAGGAAAGAACCACAGCTATTCATGTCTTGTCCAGCAACAACTGTGCATTTTGGCAGAATTTGTACATGAGTTTGAACTCTCAGCCCCAGAAACAGGGGTGAGGACAACATAACTGCATTGTCAGGCCAATTGGATCAAATTGCATGTGTCCAGTGGACATGTCTGTGAAATGGAGAGCTATGTATGGAATGATTTTTTTTTGGTACAGGTGCTCATTCTTTTTTAAGATGAGAGTGGAATATTGGGGAGGGGCATAGGTGCGTGTGGGGGAGGTAAGCTGGGTAGGTGATTGTGCATTTGCACACAGACAAGACAGCAAACAGGGGTGGTGTGTGACACATGAGGAGGTGAATACCTTGGATATGGAGGGTGTTGTGGAATCCAAGTCCCATGTGCTTTCTGGCAGCAGCAGCATGACTCACATTCCCACCCAGGGGATTGTCGGCACTGCTACTTCACTCAACCAGGGGTGGCAGTGCTGGAGGCTGGACACTATGGCAAGGCTGCCCCACCAGGTCAATCAGCATGCCCTAAATCTAGTGAAGGAGTAGCACAAACCCATGGTAGACTACCCTGCACACCAAGACCACCTGCTCATCCTGGGTGACAACTCCCTTTCACTCTCAGAGGAGGGCTGGGCCCCATCCCATGGGGCGGTACTACCCAAAATCGCAGGTAGCGCAAGGGCAACAGAGGAGGCACCACCGATGTGGGTCCCAGATGTGCTTTGACCTGGTGCCACGGCCAGTTGAGTCAAGGTAGGTAGATAAGCTGGAACCAGCCTACCTTGACGTGCTGTGGTAAATGGGATATAGCAATAAGTTAAGGTTAGCAATAACCAAACCATTGTTAGTATTAACAGAATGGAACAACATTTTAATTACTCCAAATACATAAAAATGTATATTATGTGTGACACAACAGTAAATAACATAACAGTCTGTTTGTTAACAGCATACCAGTAAGAATTAAAGCATAAGACCAACAAAACGGTTAGTTTAACAAAATATGTTAATATTGAGTCATAATGACACATAACAATAATACATCACATTTTGCAAAAATATAGTTAGTTTAACAACATATTTTAATATTAAATCATAATAGTGAATAACAATACATAAATAAATGAAGATAAGGGGTGGGGAAAGAGGGAGGGAGAGAGAAAGACAGACAATCCATTACTGACAATTCAGACTATATCCCTGAAAACACTGATAATAAATACTCTACAGGCATGTAGTGTCAATTCTGAGTACAGTGACTACAATTCTCCTATAGCTGATGTAGTACATACATACCTCCCAAGCTATTAGCATGCATCAGTATAGGCCAAGTAATGACAAATGCAGGTGCACAACTACATAGAACGCGTTTAAATAATGTGGACTTTTGTCACTACCAAGGTGTTCTTTAAGCAGATTTAGTAACACATTGCATTCCAGGTAATCATTTTTCTGGTAATACTGTGACAGACGGCTTAGGCAGTTTTAATTACATTATGAGAAATCATGACACTTGAGTGGCATGTTTGTGTACAGTGCATAAACTAGACATCTGTCATGCCTTAGTTGGCAGGCATGGGAAGTGAATCCAATAGCTCTGACTGCAGGGGAAATCTGCAAAAAATGTAACATTGACTACAGCAGGTTAGTACAGACATGCAAGGAATACAGCCATTCTGGGAAAATGTAGACAGATGTATTTAGGAATCAACAATACTGCTGAACAGTTTATTGGTATTGCTGATAAGTGTCTGTGAAATTTAACCACAATCATATATGTTCATAATATGGACTATCTCACCCATATACCATTATTATTTGAAGTAGGAGAAACAGAGAGCATTATGTGACCAGTACTGACCTGGAGACAGCCTTGGACCATACTATGAGTTAAACAATACAGTTTGCAGACCATTAGTTTTGCATTCTACATCTATTACAGTGTTACACTTGACTCCAGCAACCTTACTATAAACAAGCAATGTAAACAGCTCTACTGCAATGGTTATGACAACACGATCCTGCTGTACACAATTCTGCTTACTGTTATTGGTATTATTTATTGCACTACAGTTGTTATTGTTCATTTATTGCACTACAGCTCTGATTGCCCATTTATTGTACAACAGCTTTTATGGTATATACTTTATTACAGTAAATGCTTTCCTCTTTCTTGCTTAATGCACTACAGTTAGCATAATAAATCACATAAAACACATAATAAATCACATTCATAGTGAAACCTGTCCGGGACACCCAACATGGGACTCGACATTGTGAGCCCTTTCAGCTGCAGCTGTTGGGAGAGAAGCACATCATTATGCATAACAGTTTTGCAGACATTCAGCTTTTATATATGTAAAGCACTGAAAAACATACTTACATATTGTGGAGCATTTACAGCTTTGGCTTCTTGGACCCAGGTGTCCAAGGTTCCCCTCTTCCTTTTCTTCAGGTAACCATAATGGTGAAGACACTGCTCACCTGTGCGGGGGATATCAGTAACACTGGTTAGTTCCCTGGCCTTACACTCTGAGCCCTGTAAACTGCCCCGCTACAGCCTTGGTTCATGATTTTTTTTTACCAGGAGCAGTGCAAAAACTTGCACAACCAGGGTTTTAGCTGAGCTTAGCACCATGCAAACAGAAGTAGCCATTAGCATGTTTAAGCAGTGTTCAGCACAGTGCAGCAGTGCCATATTTCACAAATTTGTTTTTAAAATGAAACATTTATAATAAATTAAATTATAGACATCTTATCACTGCTATGGACTTGAACTCAGGACCTACTAATCATTGAGCTGCATCTCTACCCATTTAGCCATTTGGATATTATGAAAACTAGTATACCTTCACATATACTACTGGGCTACCTGTTACCATTCCTAAGCACTGTGGTGTGCCACGCAAACACACATAAATAGACCCAGACATAAATAATTAATTATATCTGGTTTCTATTGTTAGATGTCTAGCAGCTGTCAGCTAAGTATGTATGAGCGCCACTCGGCTCTGCGGCACTCTGCGCCAGACCTCACAAACAGCAATTAAAAAAAAAACAGAAATAATAAAAAAAAAATTAAAATAAGAAAAATACATAATTATGTTAATTAATGACATCCAGTTTCAATTTTTAGATGTCTGGCAGGTGTTAGCTGTCAATATGTGAGCACAGCTTGGTGTTGCTATGATCCACATCATGCCTTGCAAACATACAAAAAAGGAAAAAAAAATATTACACATTTGAACCAATTCACAGCATTTCAACAGTAGCAGAGAGCAGTACAGGGAGCCTCAACCTGTAGAAATCCACAACCACTAGTAGCCTCTACACTTTTCAGTACACCAATTCAATATCCCTGTTCCTATGCTCTCCCGCGGCAGTTTATCATCATTAATATGCATGGTGCACTGCCAAGAGGGGACTGTGGCCATGTACACAGATTTTATTAAATTCTTGGGTTCTGTATTTCAGAAATAATAAAATGTATTTGCTACTCTAAAATATAGGCACACATGAAGATAAAGCATAAGGATGTATAAAATTCATAGCCTATGGCAGGATAAACATCCTTCTAATTTTTACTACATTGTAAATGAGGTGTGTGAAGGTTATCAGATGAAAACATGACAGTATGATTGCTGGACAAATTGAAGAAGTATATTCACAACTTGACAGCAAAACTTTGGTGTGCTGTTACAACTCAAAGGATTTTTTCTTTGAGTTTTGTTGACCTCTGAGGTGATTATATTAAGTAACCCTGTATGTGTCTTTTAAGGTTGCCTCCTGCATAAAATCAAGCAGTACAACCTAAATGCTGTATTCATAGTGAATTAACCAATGTTTTACTTTACAAAATATAGCAATGTTATACCTTGTAGCAAATTCCTGCTATAGGCAATAATTAATATTATAAAATAAATTTCAGTATGTGTATTACTGACATCAGTAACATTAGCGTGCATTCTGAATGCTGTTGCTATGCCCTAGAACTGGATCAGTTTATAATATTTGTAATCTTTTTTTGTATCTACATGGCACTCCTGTTCATTTCTATAAACAGGGTGTGCATAACCAATCAATAATAGCTATAAGTATCACAGTGTACTCAGCAATGCTGAAGTATATTCTATGTGAAGAAAAGATATACTGTAACTAATGTATTACAGAATGCAGGTGATAATCACAATGAAATCTAAGATGCTCATTAGGGAAGTAAACATAACAATATCTGATCATGATACAACGTAGCGCACAGTAGAGTGCAGTCCTTTGCTTTTATGTACAAGCAAATAAATGCCTAAACATGATGGTGAAGCAACAGAGAAACTCATGAATCATGAGGCAAACAAAAAACTAAACCAATGGCCAAAAACTGTTATGGAAAATTGCAAAAGCTAACACCGTACAGTAGCAAAACATGCTTTTGTGGCATATCTCTTATATGTACATCACCATGCTTTTTCTGTCAGATAGCAACACCAGGCATGCGTGAAAAAACAATTTCATTCAGATGCTACAGATGAGAAAGTAAGGATGCTATAACAGACTCTTGTGTCATGTTATCTTCACTATTTCCCTGTATTAAGGTCAATGGCACAAATATACAAGAATATGGATGTGTCTAAACCATTATTTCAGGTAACAAATAGAGAGCTAAGTGTGATGTCTTCACCTTCACAGTCACTGTCAACAGCAAAAAGTAAGATCCATGAACAACTGTAGCTAGACACACAGACCTAAAGAATATGGGACTACTTTATGTGATCAGTATTGACTGATTCAATTCAACTGAAAGTAGAAGTATTAACTAGATAGAGCTTTAAAGGTGATTTGCAGGGACAATGCACTTCTGGTACATGTCACTGTATGGGCTCAGCTCTTCATTCTTGTCTCTAAATGTACTACTGTCAAACTTGTACCATCTTCAAAGAAAAGGAAATACATTTCCCTTATTTTTAACTAGAAAACAGTTGCATGGAGACAAATTCTCACATTGTAGGAGTTCAAGCTGTTCAGCCCCTCTGAAAAACATTTAGGTTAAGGTTTAATGTATTGTAAGTAATATAGTGTGATTCTGTACCACATAATAGTAAGATTATTTTTGTTAGACTGGGTTGTAACACTTCTAATTAGAAGGTCAAAGAAGACTCAAATAATACACTGTTTAACATTTGGTCTGAGGTATAAGTGAGACAGACAAAAGCCTTGACTCACTTGTGCTGGAAAAACAAAGAAGAATAGATGTACTAAAAATAATAGTCACTCTACAATAGAAACATAAAACATGATGCTGTTATGTACCAGATTTGCAAGTACGATGCTTGCCCAGTCATCTCACAACATTACAGCAATGTTAACTGGAAAAAGCATGAATAAACAGCGTTCAGTGTGATGTCCATATGGGAGCATCACAGAGCAAACTACTACAGATATATATCAAATGAGCATAAACTTAGTTACCATGCAGTAAAGTAGAAAAACACATTGGTATAGTATGCAGAAAAGACTATGCCTAGTATGTGTCACTCAAAGAAAAGAAAAAGGCATGTTGTCTTAAAGAGGGACAATAAACACTAACATAAAACAAACCAGAATATAGCTAATGTAAATTTTTAGACTGTGTGTATATATATATATATATATATATATATATATATATATATATATATATATATATATATATATAGACACCACAGTCTGGTGTAAGCAACAGTTGAACACAGGCACACCTTTTAGAAAAAGTCTCAGTGTGACATCATCTAAGGACAGACGTGCTGGAGTGAGGTCCATTGTATCTCTGATGGCATGTGTCTTGCATATGGCTCACTCATATACCAATGTAAATATAGGAAGCTGACATGCCATAAACATAATAGTAAGCATGCACATAGATACACTTTGTAGGTATTTCCACATGTGGTATACTACAGAAACATTGCCCATATATGTGTGGCAAATGTGAGTAACAATGATGTAATTAATAAACATATCTATGCTGAATAGCAGCAGTGCCTACAGTATTTGACAATCTCTGCCAGTTTCAGTTTGCTGGCACCACATAGACAAAGTATTTAGAATTGTGTTTCCTTGATATATCAACAGTGCAACAGTGTGTGTGTGTGTGTGTGTGTGTGTGTGTGTGTGTGTGTGTGTGTGTGTGTGTGTGTGTGTGTGTGTGTGTGTGTGTGTGTGTGTGTGTGTGTGTGTGTGTGTGTGTCTGTGTTCTGCACTCACACAGAGAGCCATAAGCAGCACCCATTTCAAAATGTAGTGAAGCAAGAGCAGGTATAGGCATACTTGAGAATAACCATGACAAAAATCCACTCTGAAAGGTTTGAATGATAGAAATATTAAAGGGTAGAGGACAAAGTAAGTGGAAGAAGGTGCATGGAGATATACATATGGGGGATATGCACCCATTTGTAAAATCTCCATGTAGTGATGTTGTCATGGTGGGTGTACACTGTATATATCACAAAAGCATGGTGGTGGTAGTGACAGTGGAGCCACAAAGTGGAGATGGGTCTTTGTTGAATCACTGAATTTACAGTTCAACAAAACCCACTTACCCAAGACCAGTTCTCCAAAAAGCTGATCAACCAAAACCACGGACTATCGAAAACTTTGCTCTGTCATCAGTGTAGTGTGATCTCAGAGTTGGCATATTTAAGTAAGGGGGGGTGGGAGGCAAGGTTCCCCACACTGGGGGGTGTGGGTGGTAAAGCCCCCCACATGGGTGGGCTTAATGTTAAATCATTTAGGGTTTATCTGAGGTGGCCAAGTGGTTCCTTTTACAGGGAAAGGTTTTCTGCAGTCCGTGGTTTCGGTTGATCAGCTTTTCAGAAAACTGGTCTCAGATAAGTGGGTTTCATTGAACTGTAAATTTGATGATTCAACAATAGACCTATGGAGATATGTGTTGACAATCCTGCATGCCACTGTTGTATATGCATGTTGGATTGCAGAAATATATAGGTCATACAGGAATAGTATACAATAGGAATGCATCCATCTGTCTATATATAACCGTATAAGATCTGTGTACTATTCTTGTGCAATACTTCTGCAAAGAAAAGAAATGGGGAAGACGGGAAAGTGGTGAAATGGGGAGCAAATGGGGAAAGGAAGAAACAGGAAGAAAAAGGGAAAACAAGGCAGTAATGTACAGGAAGGAAGTATGAAAGAACCGTAGCTATCCATTTCTTCCAGAATAAAACATACAAATTTAGCTGAATTTGGACTGTCACCTCCAGAGAGTAGAGGGATGACCCCAACACAATCTGTTGTAAAGAGAATTGTATAGAGAATTTGAAATAATCATATGTGTCATGAACACTTGTGTGAAATGGAAATCTCTATGTGGGACAATTTTTTTTTTTTTTGAGAGAGATGAGAGAGAGAGAGAAGAAGGTTGGGGAAGGGCTGTAGAAATTTCTGGGTGAGGTAAGTTGGACAAATGAGGAAGCAATTGCAGGCAGACAAGACAAACAAGACAAGAAACAGGGAAGGTGAAGGACACATGAGGTAGGTGAACACTATGGATGGGGTGAGGGTGCAGATATCGCAAACCCATGGGTGACAGTAAGAATCAAGTCCTCACCCAATGGACTATCATCTCAGTCACCTCACTGCACCGATGGCTGCAGTGTCTGATGTCTATATCTCCTTGTGTTATTTAATACAACAATGGACAGCAGTGTCTCCAGCTGGCACAGGCATGCACCAACAGTACAGTACACAATCCTACACACCATCCTTGGCAGTTTGTCATGAGTGATAAACTCAACTCCTCTGCCACTGCACTCAGAGGGAGCCACAGGCCTTTCCTCAGGGGCAGATCTACATGAGGGACTGGGTAGTGCAGGGGTGACAGAGGGGGTTCTACCAGGTACTGCACCAGACATGTTGAGCAGCTGTGCTGTAGCAGATGGGGGCAGGTGGATCCCATGGGACAGTCCTACTCTGCTGTGCTGTAGGAAAATTAAAAAAGAAAAAAAAGTAAACACACACACACACACACAATAATAAACTGAAAAAAGAAAGAGAAAAGAGTTGGGGTGAGAGAAACAAAACTTTAGTGACTTCATATGTGACATGCAAAGCACTGATACAATTATTTTACTTTATTCTGTTACCTTTACTTTTAACACTACAAACTCCTAAGCAATATCTTTGTTTACTGTTCAGACTACCCAGCTTCTAACAGATGCACACTATACTACAAATTGCAGTAAGCAATCACTGATGTGTGTATACATTGCACATATGCATGGTCCAAATATACTGATCACAGTTTACAGCAAGCTAGTGGTGACACTGATTTACAGCTCTGATGTTACATTGCAATACTGATGAAACCGTAACATGTTTACTATTTTATATAGATTTAATATATTTTGGAAGTATGGATTTTGAAGACACAACCTATGACTACTTTGTAATAATGAACTTTTGTTTTGACTTCCAAGTAATGCATGCATACTTCCCTATTACAGTTAAGAAATAAATGCTCAATTTGATACACATATATAAGTTACAAATAAATACATCAAAACTTTTTAATGCTAAAATAACCCCACTGTTGGGATATATACATACCACATACATCTCAAAGCCATGCCAATCTAGTGGCATGGGTTCGCTCATTCAGTGTCCAGTCTGTGATGGCTGTGTAAAAACAGTACACAACAGAATACCATTAAAGGGAGAGTGTCAAAGATGCAGCTCCCAGAACACTTCATTTTTTTTTCCACCAATGCATACTTTAACTAGTATAAAATGCATCTGTGTCACTCTTTCTGCACCTTCCCCCTTAGTTTTTTACAAATGTCACTGTTTTTACTCCAGGAGCGTCCCGCTCTCAGTCTGGTTACCATAGTACCACCCTCAGTGTGACGTTAGCATACACACCCCTTCCTTACCCTCGGTTCTTTAAATATGACCTTTCCCACCACTATTTTCCTTCCCTTGGGAAAAAGAACACAACCCTGCTGTGGTTCCGATCCTTTATTTAAAAGAAGTATTTACACAGGCTGAATAACCTCCTCGGTAAGTTCAAACTTTTATGTGCCGATCATACTTTTCAACTGACAAGATTATCGCGAAATGTCCAGATTTCTGCCTCATATTTTGGTCCTTCCTTCATAAAATTATCATTTTCTGGCAAATTACTGGCAAACCATTATTAATTTTTATTTAAAAAATAATGACAGGTGTTTTAATTTCAGATGTGATTCTCTTTAGACAAATCGTGCTAATGCATAACCTGGTATTCTATTAAGTTTTAATGTTTGTAATGGAAATAATTAAAAAGTTTCCCTATTTTGGACCTTCGTCCCACTTTTTGTAATGGTTTAGTCCAGAGTTATTGCTCTAAGAGGTATGAAATGTATGATGCTGATCTGCTGCTGTAACTGACTTCATTATCTTCATGCAATGAAAATCAACGGAAAGTGTTGCTGTTCCCCCGGTGTTCTGTGCAATAAAGAACCAGTGTACCCTAGAGCAGCTGTTTGCTGCATCATAGCTATTTTATAACAGTTTTTTTTTTCTTCTTCTTTCTTTTACTACAACTGGACAGCTGAAACAGAAGCGCTAAATGCTCTGTGCAGGCAGATATACACTCTACCAATTGGGCTGCCTGGGGTGCCGATATAAGTACGCTGATGCACATCCCCGTATGGTATGTCCTTTATTGCAGTCTACACTACAGCAGCTGTTTGCTGCATCCTAGCTATTGGGAGAGCTGAAACTCAATGTCTCCATGCAGACAAATCATGCTAATGCAAAACCTGTTATTACATCAACTTGCAAAGTTTGTAAGAGGAATATTTAAAAAGGTTTCCCTATTGTGCACCTTCATCCCACTTTCAGTAATGCCTTAGATCTGGATTTCTTGCTGTATTGTAAAGCACCACTGTGTGCTATAGCAGCCATTTGCGGCATCATTAATTTTAGCTCAGACTTTTCTTTTTTTTTATTTACTATAACCAGAGTCCGCCCTACAGTATAGCAGCTGCTTGTATCAAAAGTGAAACAGAAGCGGTCCGTGCAGGCAGGGATACACTGTACCAACTGGGCTGGCTGGAGTGCCGATCCCATAATGTAAGTGCCGATATAAGTACCCTGATGCTCCCCAGTGTACTGCACATCCCCGTACGGTATGTCCATTATGCGGTCTACACTACAGCAGCTGTTGCAGCATCCTAACTAGTTTTTTAACTTTTTGCTCTTTCCAGGTTACTGTCAACGTTTCGGGATGAATAATTTTGTATGTATTCTTTTTTAAATAGTTCAGTCCTTTCTGGGTATATGTTCTGTCTGGCCTAGATGTCTTCCTTTGAAAAGCAATCGGATATGTTTTAAGTTCATTGTGTTCATAGTCTTATACTTTTTCCTGCACATTCTCATAAGCCATTCTTTTGTCTGACAAAAAATGTAAACACATTAGAGCATGTCTTGCATCTCTTTTCTCTTTCAGTAAGTTCCCCCTCTCTGTGTATCCAGATTCCGGTACTCTGTAATTGTTATTTCTACTATCATTTTTCCTTGACAGGAGATAGCTCGTCTTTTATATCCTTCGGAATACCCATAACTCTTGCAGTCTGTCATCTATATCTATTCTTTAGATCATCTAACTTTTTTAACGATTTCTTCTTAAAGACATTCTTTTTTTTTTCACTTGTGTTCATTGTTGCTTTTTATTGTTTTGACTTTTCGACCTGAACTAACTCCATACTTCACTTATTTGTTTATGCTATTTTACTGAAGTTCTGCCGTTGTCAGTCACTTCAGTTTATACAGAAATTAAATTCTTACCTAACAATGCTTATTTTTATGTTGCAATGGCACTTCTTTATTAGTATCTAAATCCACTGCACTTCTTTGTCTGTAAGTGATTGCTTTATATTGTACCTAATTTCTTTAGAAGGTCACTGTTTTCCTTAGTTTTGTTAAATCTTGACCAGATAACAGAAAGCTTTTTTCCAGAGTTCCCTACTGTTATTACTTGAATTACAATTATTTCATATCTATATATTTAATAGTTTGTTTCATCATATCATTAATTTCCCTGTGGTATTAATGTTTCAGTATGTGTTTAATATTATATT
This sequence comes from Protopterus annectens, assembly GCF_019279795.1. NCBI lineage: Eukaryota > Metazoa > Chordata > Ceratodontiformes > Protopteridae > Protopterus > Protopterus annectens. Next base: position 706,611,378 of record NC_056747.1, read on the forward strand.
GTAATTTGTTATATCTCAAAATGCCCTGCTAAGAACTATTGTCATGCCTTGATTTTGTTTTTCTTCTGTTTTGACAATGTAGTTTCTGTCTCTAAAACATGACTACCTAGCATAGCTCTCAACCTTCCATCTCCAAATTGAGCCCTCATAATGTGGAACAAATGGGCAAAATGTGGAACACATACTAATGGCTTACTAACAGCTTCAATTCGGAAGATCATAGGATGGCTAAAATATGCTGGTTTTACTTATAAAGAAGATATTTTAATGAATTGATATGATTAATTTCTATTTACCATGGATTTCACTTAAAAAAATTCCTAATACTGAAAGTGTGACAGAGTCTTTCAATGTGGAAATTTGCAGAACATGAAGTTTTTTAAGACCCCCAAATGAGGTACGTTCCTCATAATAAAGTACACATGAGAGGTATGCTGCCTAGATACAATAAATAAGGTGGTTTGTTTCTTTCATTCACTTCATAGGTTCATAGGTAGGTACTAGCCGGAATGTGTTGAATTTGCCGCCCCAGTTGATTAGTTCCCTGTGCCTCTGTCCAGCAGAGCCATTGAAGTGATCCCCGGGGTAAACTTTCTGTTCCCCATCCACTCATCAAGGTTGCTGTTGAAGAGGGTTAGTGAGGAGCTCTGCCTAATGTAGACTAGAATCTTGTTCCGGATCATGGGAAGTCTCTGGGATAGGAATCTATCCCTCCAGCATGTCATATTTATTGCTGTGGTGAGGTTTAGATCCCTAGAACATGTGGCTTGAGTGGATATGGTTTTCTTCAGGTGGAGCATGTCCATCAATTCTGGGTTGGATGTGGCCTTGTATGTCAGGCAGAGATCACCTCAGTAGGCGGTATGCAACCGAGTACAGCTGCAGTTTCTTCAGTCGAGCTGCATAGGGCATCTGTTTGAGGCCAGTGATCCTCTTGGTGAGGTACTTCTGTGGTCTTTCAAGCTGTTGCAGGTGTCTTGTAAGGTACATCTCAAATGGGGCATTGTACTCTATGATGGGTCTGATGAGTGATGCATAGAGGGGCACAATGACCTCTTTTGATCTGGATGCAAACCCTTTTGTGATTAGGTGGGCCACATAGAAGGATTTTCTAACCACTTTGGCAATGTGATTATCAAAGGAGAGGTTACTATCAACTTGGGTCCTCAGATCCCTTATTACGTCTTCCGTATTTAGGGGCCTACCATCTGTGTGGTAGTTTGTGGGTACTTTGTTTTTTCCAAAGGGCATAACTATGCACTTTTTGGCATTTAGCTTGAGGCCATGGTTTTCACACCAGGTACCAGTTGGCAACCCCTCTCGTGACGTAGGGGTTTATGTTCAGGCTGGTGAGCTTGTCTATAATACCTGAATGGGGAATGGTGTTGAAGGCCTTTGCAAAGTCTAGGAAGGCTGTGTGGACCACATTTTCCCTCATCTATATCCTTGGTAACTGTCTCAAAGAAGTCCACCAGGTTTAGGAGGCATGATCTGCCCTTAACAAAGCAGACCTGGGTAGGGTCCAGAGTTTGGAGGTTAACAATGTCTCTACTAATGAGATTCATGTTGATGCCTTCCATAGCCTTGCAGACCAAGCTAGTCAGGCTTATTGGGAGATAATTCCCGGGGTCTGTTGTGGCTCCACCTTTGTGGAGTGGAGTGGAATAACTGTTGCTGTGTGCCACTCTATGGGCACATAGCCTGTGGAGAGGCTGAGTTTGAACAGTGTGTTTAGGTGAGGGGTTAGTTCATCTTTGAGCTTGTGTAGAATGCAGCCTGGGACACCATCTGGTCCCATTGATGCTGTGTTTTTGGCTTTGGTGAGGGCTGTTTTGACCTGAGTGTCTGTGATTTCAGTGGCACTTAAAATGACAGAGCTGTGAGTGATTGACTACTTAAGCTATCTCTGGTTACTGTGTCATGTTTATTTTATTACTGAATTGCTCTGACTTATGATAACAATAAATTGTTTAACAGTATTTAATTGTACTTTCAAATATTTTCCAGAGTTGTTGAACTACAGGTTATACGTTTTCATAGCTGTAGTTCCAGTAAGTTTTTATATCTTCTAGTTAAGTTTTTATATCATCTTCAATCTTGTCTTAATTAGTTGGCAGGAGTAACAGCTCTGCCCAGCTATCTGTGACTGACAGCTTCATTAAATTGAAAAGGGTGCTTTGATCAACTTCTAATTTCTCAGAAGGTACTTAATTTTCCACAGTCCCCCAGGCAATAGCATCACCTCACAGACCAAGAAATGTGAATGCCAACCAGCTTGTTTACACACTGTTACAGCATAAGTGACCCCTGCTTTTGATATATTTTTCTAACAGTCAGCACTTTGGAAAAACATTGTTGTTTATTTGTTTGTTAATTGGATCTACCCACTGCATTTATTTGGCTCATGTCAATTACTTGAAGTTACCCAATATGTATGACTTTGGGCTCAATTTATATTGCCTATAGTTCATAGTTCAAATTCATTATCTGCAACCAGAAAGTGACTGCAGCCACTGGCACAGTGACTTCTGCAGATCTGTTCTGATCCATAATTACAAGTTCTGTGATTAAACTCTCTGCTTCCTTGTGCATTCTAGCACTCTGCTGCAGACAAGGTGTCTTGAGCAAGACATGTTTGATTATGCTTCGTTTACAAACTCAACTGGTCTTATGTTTTTTCTTGTGTGACTCCGTCCAAAGAACCTTATAAAGTAATTCATGGCTACTACACCCCTTTCCAATAGCAATTGTTCAGACAGCAGTTTGCACCACTGCTGGTTCCAGCCATACCTCCCAGGTGTTCAGACTATTGACGAATATCCAGCTTTGTCCCTTATATTTGTGGTCTGCTCCTCATAAAATGGATGGTTTTCTGTCAAATGACTAGGGTCATCTGAGCACTGAAGTCACTGGATAATGGCATACAACTGAGTCACTTCACAACCAGTGACATCTTCTTCCTCATTATTTACCTTATCACAGTAGTATAAAAGAGGATTAACCTCATATTCCCATTCTTGGTGGTTGTGTTGATGTATCTTACAGTTTTGTGTCTAATTCACACATTTGTCTGTCTCTTACCTTTTGGAGCACTTACTGCACCTGCAGTCTTGGCAGGCTACGGCCTATCTACATCTCTTTTTATTTACACACGTTGGTTATCCTTGCAGAATCTTTACTGGCGTGTCAAAAGTCTCCCTTTATCTCTCTCTTATGGGTGAAATAAGTCTTACACAAAGTCATCTTTTAAAAGTGTTTGTGCACTTCTACCATTATTTTGAGTCTGACCTGTCAGCTGCAAATTTGATTGCATGCATTTTTGTCAACCACAGGGAAAATTGACAGAACTCCAAGGTTTATTTGTACTATGACTCTGGTCACTCGCTGACAATATTCAGGCATCCGAGTCTCGTGGATTCTACTAACCCTGACTAATGATTGATCAATATTTGCATAGGAAGACCTATGTCTCACAAACTTCAGACAGACTTGTACATTAATACAGATGTCATTTACTATTCTTAGCACAATGCAATTTCCATGCTCGAAGAATAGTACTGCCCTGGACATCTTTTCTTTGTAGTCATTACTTCTATGTCAATTATCTGCTCACCCATACAACATGGATTGCAATTATCACCAGCCTAGGGAGTTTACTGATGTAGTTAGTTGTATTAACCTTTATTACCACATGACTGAGGTGATCGCATACCTGTTGCAATTCCACCCTTGTTCCTTTTTGGAGAGGTGCTTACTAAAAGACTGCAGACATTACAAAATTTCCAGTGAGTTGCTTATAAGGTAGTCATTACAGGTGGTCAACCAGTCACTTGAAGAACCAAAATTAAGGATATGCATTTTACTGCTGTGGAAAATATCACAGTAGGAGCAAGTGAAATAATTTGCTATCTGTGACAATGTCACTGACAAGGTTCTGTCTCAATGCAATAATGGTACAATAAGGCTGATTAATTCAGCTCTGTTCATACCTCTCTGATGGCATTCATCTGGCAACCAACTTAATTCTTGCTATTATGTCTATACTACTATACTCAACCCAATGACATTCCTGCTTTTATGTATACATTTTGTATAAATTACTGTAATCACTATGTGTAACACTGTTTCTACTACTGTACCATTTATTGTTTAATTTTATCTGCATCCATGTTCTTGTTGGAGCTTTTCTCCCCGGGCCTGCTATGAAAATGGGCTCTTTCAGGACCAAGGTACTTTCCCGGTACACAAATGCAATTAATAAATAAATAAGAAGATATCTTTTTGCATTGCTTATCATAAACTCAAACTGACCACAGGGTGCTGACTTGACAGAAGATGGGCTAAATTCTTGGCTAGGCTTGTAGGGCACTCAGGGCCAATAGCCTATTAACTTCTGATGATCTGATGACTCCATACAGATGTCAACCAGAGGTTATGTTCCACTGATTTCCCTTCTGGGCATAACACATGCTTGGAGAACACCTAGTCAAATCTAGGTATGTGCCACTGCAATGTTTTCAGTAAGTTTGCATCTGATCTCATGGTTGATATGGCATCTCCTGTCATCTCAACCAGTGTTAATTTACCCACTTACTATGCCTTTTAAAGGTTACCAGTACAGCTACCTCTGTGTTCAGACAGTTTCCTGTGGAATATGTACTTCAGCATCCTACTACAGACTTTCTCCCCAGTCACTCACCAGGTTCTCCTACATGTGCATATCACACAGCTCTACTTCTTTTTGTGTGTGAGACCCACCTCATGCACATCCTGATGGACTGAGGGTCATCACTTGCCTCTGTGAGTTCAAAGCATTCATAGTATAGTGATACTGATGTTGCTCTCATCGCATGCTGTCTCTTTCATCCTGAGTATTCTTTTTTTAAATAATTACACATGGCCATATTCTGACACTGGTTGGAACCATTTCACTGACCTCTATTCCCATACTTATCTGTCTGCATTTTTAGCAGACCTTTTGTTCTGCACAGACCCATTTTTTTTCTATTACAACTGCATGTAGTAGACCTGATGTCTCCACCAGCATCAGAAGTATTTCCATATCTTTCATGTTTCTCTACATTGTGTGTGATTCCCAAGAAAAAAATCTCTGAAGCTGCTCAGGCCCATCAGACACATTTTCCAGGTGTTAATTGCTATAATACCTGTGCTATTGTTTGTACCTTCACAGCATGCTACCTCGTTTATTCAAATCTGACTTTCTATTCTCTTGTCTTGATGTAAAAAATAATCAACTCAGCATAGTCAGATGGTAATTGTGGCCATTTCAGTAATCAGTTTTCATGAAACACTGAGACTGACATCTTGTAAAGGCCTATTGCTATCTTTAGCCTATCCTGTGTATATTGCCACTTCATGTGGCAGACATGATGCCTTCTGTCAGGCACCCCTCACAAGGTACTTTTGCAATTTTTTATGTTTTATCATTATCCGGCCTTAATCAATTCATCCCGTACTTTGCAATCTGTTGACCCTCTTGCCCTTTTGTACCACTTGTATTTCTTGCTACAGACCACTAGGAATCATAAGAATGCTTATTTACATATATTTTCAGATATTGTCATAATTCTTATCTCTATCATACAGTTATATACATAAACAGCAGACCTGTTTCTAATATATATATATATATATATATATATATATATATATATATATATATATATATATATATATATATAGATATATATATAAAAACCATATATTTATGGTTTATATATAATAACCATACATTTCTGAGGAAGTTCACAGTTATTAAAAGTGAACGAAATGCGTAATTTGGGTTTATTTATTCCTGACAGTCTTCACTTTGTTTCATTGTTTGGCACTGTGTAGTTTTTATGAAGTTTTTGGTCGTTTTACATTTAAATATATATATATATATATATATATATATATATATATATATATATATATATGTGTGTGTGTGTGTGTGTGTGTGTGTGTGTGTGTCAAGAAATGGAAGGTGTACACTGTTACTTACACCAAAGTTTCTTGCTGGGCGTGCATGCACACGTGTGTGCGCCATGAAGCATGAGTAGGACAGTGTGCACGCGTGTAAGGCAGTCTGAGCATGTGGGAGCGTGTTGGGAGATGTTTAACACTGTTTGCACGGGTGTGCGCGTGTGTAGGGCAGGCTGAGTATGTTGGAGGCTGTTGGCAGACGTGTAACAGTGTTTGCGCGGGTGTACTCGCGTTTTAACCCGAATAAGTAGATTCTGAACAAATGTAAGCACGTGTGCGCGCGTGTAAGCCACTGTGAGCGTGTTTCAGATAGTATGCACGTTGCTCCCCCCTGAGGAAACAGAGAGGAAAAAGGAAGCAACAGAATTAATAGGAAGCTAGCAGGGATAACTGCTGAAGCTAGCAGGTGAAAACAATTAGAAGCAGGCAATTACACAGGCAGAATAGTAGCCCAGCCCAGCACTTAAAACTCTGCAAACAGTAGTGTAGGATGTTTCCCTTAAGAGACACTGCAAGACAGGAGTAAGCTAATAGAAGTGAAAACTGAAAAAGCTTCACTCAGAGCAGAAATGTTAGGGGCTGCCATAGCTGTCATAATGTGACATAGGCGACTTGCTGAGGGTGGTGACAATGCAGATGGTGCCAGACAACCCACAGTGAGGAGACGGAGAAGAGTGTACAGGCCCAGGGTCACCTACCACAGATTACATGAGCTGGAGATAGTAGAGCGCTATAGAGTGGAGAGAGAGCTCCTGCAGCAAATTGTTGAGCTGTGCAGGCCATGCCTCACACACAGAACCAACAGAGGGAAACCCATCCCAGTGGAAACCAAGGTATGTGTTGGCCTAAGAATACTAGCAACAGGTACCTTCCAGAGACCAGCTGGTGATATGATGGGGATATCACAGGCATCAGCCTCCAGGGTACTGCACCAGTTCCTGGATGCCATGTCAGCACATGTCGGTGATCATGTATATTTCCCCAATGCCCGTGAGGTATTGGCCAGCAATATGCGTCTCTTCCAGCAAATAGCGGAATACCCTGAGGTACTGGGTGCAATAGACTGCACGCACATACGCATCAAAGCACCAGCCGGTGAGCGGGGTAGGGCCTACATTAACTGCAAGGGCTTCCCCTCCATTAACTGCCAGGTCGTGTGTGATGCCCAGGGCATAATAATGAATGTGTGTGCTGGCTGCCCTGGGAGTTATCACGATTCCCACATCTGGCATTTGATGCAGCTGTACCAGACATTTGCCAATGGGGACATCCCACACGGACACCTAGTGGGGGATGCAGGTTATGCACTGGAGCCATGGCTGATGACACCCATCAGAAATGCACACACACATCTGAACAGGAACGCCATAATGAGGCACACGCAGAAACACGTAATGTAATAGAGCGTGTGTTTGGGCTGCTCAAGTCACAGTTCCGGTGTCTGGACACATCTGGTGGAGCCTTGCAGTACACACCAACTACATGTACCCAAATTGTCATGGTATGTGCTATGTATGTGCTATGCTACATAATATGATCTTGCAAAAACAGCTGCAGCAGGACCAGCATAGGGCCGGGCCAAACAGCCCCCCACCGTTGCCAAGGCCATCACAGGCAGAGCGTGACTCGGAGGAGGAACAACCTGAGCCTGCCCCAGTAGGCAGAAGGAGGCGTGCCCAGTATGCCCTGGCCTTGGCAAAGAGGCAATGCATAGCACATACACTGGCTCAGTAGGAACCCTGGGAATGATACCCCCTCTGACTCACTCAAATAATAACATGGATGCCTAAAATGACATGACCTGCTCACAAACATGTACAGGGAAGTGTAATATGTACATCCGACAGAGGCAGCCCTGCAGCACCACCTGAGGTATGAATGCTATGTGTTAAGTAATGTAACACCATGTACTATATGCACACCTGAGCATCCTGACTAACATCCACCCTCACCAAGCATGAAGCCACAAAATGACGATGGGATGATCAAGTGCAATAACTGGCTGAAGTAATGCAGTCAATCAAAGGGGAGCCAATGTGTTTCAGGCTGGGAAGATATGTGGAGCTTGACATGATGCACCACCTGCTAGGGGTGGCGTGCACCTATCATGCCATGCCCCATGGATACTGGCAAAGGCTGTCAGTACCCACAGCATGCCCTGAATAGGTAAGTCTCAAAACACAAACCCACCTTCATAGGTTCTACAAGGGATAGGAACCTAGATGTAATGCTACCCAATGACAGATGTATAAACAGCAAGATGTGTGCAGTGTAGATGCACACAGTATGGAGAATGTAGATACCAGTCCTGTAATAGAGAACTGGGCAAGGCTCACATCAGCACCCTAACACTACCAGGTCACACCTCATACTGTGCTGTACAGCCGCAAAACATGGAACAAGCTACAAAAGGAGGGTGACTAGCAAGAAATGGCAAGGATAACCACACCCCCATGTTGGTACCACAACAAGAAGCAGCATGGAATAGCAATGGCCAAATACCAATGGCTAAAACTGCCTCGCAGTATATAGCCTGCTGCAGACTACTGTCCTAATACCAGGAACAGCACCTGGCCTATGTCGGAATACATGAATATATCAAGCCCCCCAAACCACATTATATTGCTTGACTGAAAATACCCAGACATACACTGGTAGCATTGTACTAGCACCAACACAGTAGGAGAAAATTACCCAGATTCCATAAACCAAAATGCCCAGGAACAATGTACTACTCCCACAAGAGGGGTAAACATACTGGATGTGATAATCAGCAACATGTGTACTGGATGGCAAGATGAGAAGTGTACCCCTCACTGGTAAGACTAGACCATAGAGTAATCATACTGGATATACACACCCTGGCCCCAGTCCCTGGCCAGGATACCACAGTGAAAAACATGTGTAAAGTATAGGTTGCAGCCCTCAAAACCGATGTTGAATCCACAAAAGGCCCTGTGCAAGTGCAGAATATGGGACACACCACAGAACATGTTATACAGGCATTCCATGAACACAGCCAGGAATGCTTGGAGTATGCAATCACAAATAACAACAACACACAATGCCATACACGCAGGCATCTGGCATGCTGGCCTCCAGCCATTACCAAACCATGCAAGAGAATGAGGAAGCTACCACATGATAGAGCAAACATAAAAAGGGAAGTAATCACTGAACAGTAGTATGGCAACAACATATGTCCACACATACAATCCACTAAGTCCAGCCACAACAAGTATAATCTGTGAATCCAGAGGCAATGTGATGCCAGTACCAAGTACACAGACAACCACAACACCCCCCAATAAATACAAATATATGTGATAGATGCATCCATGTATCCAAACCAGAGGTTGAGCTCCAACAACTCAGTAGTGTCAACACTAGTCAGGAGGAGAAGGTAACCACATACACCACAAACCCAGTCCCACATAGACCTACCACAACTGTAAACCAAACACATAAACACAGACAAATATTCCCGGAGGCCTTAATAACAAACACACCACACCAACAGAAGCCTCCAAAGTAGATCACAAGCAACCACAACCTTCCAACATAGCACATGCAACAAATAGTACGCAAAGCTGGCGTGCCAAACAGTCACAGGCCAGAAGGAGAAACAACATGCCTGATACAGTCATAATAGGTGTCTGTATAGGCAGACACACAGCTGTCCCACTCACCAGAATGAACAAGGGAAAGGGTAGAGTAAGCTGCTTGTAGGCTGCCACAAAATGCCACATAACACAAGTACGCAGGTCACCCCAAAGCAAGCAGAAATATGATGCACTCAATGTCCATGCTGGTGTGAATTACCTGAGATGTACCTCCCTGGTCAAAATCAAAAGAGACATGGATGGTCCCTCTGAGTATGTACCCCAGGGCGGGATGACACTGGCTGTGTGCAGCATCCAACCCTCACCAAGAATGATGCCACAGTACAAACACAGAATGCTCATGTTTAACAGCTGACACAGTTACAGCTGTCAGTCCAAGAGGGTCTAATGTGTGTCTGCTTGAGATGTCAAGCATGACAAGCCATGCTGCTGTTACAGGGATGGCTGTCAGCTGTTACCCGTGTGCATCTGGATACTGGATAAGACCTTTGCTGCCTCCATAGAGCCGTATGTAGGCAAGGCCAAAAAGACTACCCACCACCCTAGAAAACATAAGTGATAGGAAACATAAGGGTAATGCTGACCAATGCCAGATGTGTAAACTGCAATATGCATGTCCCTGAGGCACTTCCCATTATGGAGAACATTGATGTCTGTCCAGTGACAGATGTCTGCTGCAAGCCTAGTGATAGCACACCAGCACTACTAGGTTATACCACATATCATGTGTTATGGCCCCAACACCTGCACCAAAACATCAAAGGAGGGGGAGTATCCATATGCAGCGCAGACACCCATATTGCCAGGTAACTGACAATGCACAAAGCAGTGGACACTACCCATGTGCACATAACTGTAGTCAAAACTGCTGCACAGTCTGTAGCATGTGACAGACCACACTCTCACACACAAGAACTCCACCCAGACATCCGAAGACACTGGACAGTATGAATGTCCCACCAAATACCAGACAAGGTACACACAAAGTACCACATAGGTGTCAAACCATTATGTATGCAAGGAGTAATCAGGGACCTAGAGACACAGGTCGACATTAATCTGTCATGTGACACCCACAATGCCAATGTGGCTATGAAGACTGTTGATACTGGACACCGTATCATGAAAGGATTCACATCAACATCAACAGAGGTCACTGTGCCGCTGTACTGTTCCCTTATCAGACCCATAATCTAGTACAATGACTCATATGGGATGTACCGTAAGTGACACCTGCAGTGGTTCAGAAGACCTCATAGTTACCCCACCAACAGGATAAAGGGTGTGAAATATATGTCATATGCTACCTGGCTGTAGACACCCCAGCTGACTGCAGTCACACACTGCCTACACAGTGGCATTGTATGTCTGTTGTACAAGGCCATGTCCAACACAGGAGTAATGGACATGCTACACCACAGGAAATCAAAGCCATTGGAGCTGTGAGAGTCACAGATGTCAACCTCAACACATAATGAAATAAGATGTGCTGGAGGGACAGATACATAACCCATAGGCTCCCCACATCCAGAAACAGGATCCCAATCCATGGTAGGCAGAGCCCCTCACTGACACCCCTCAACAGGAATATTGCCAAGTGAATGGATGACCGTACATGTATACTGGGGGTACCCCTGTGTCACGACCAGACAGAGGTACAGTGAAGAACCTCATAAATGGTCATAATTGAACATAGCAAGGGGTGGTAAAAGACACACACACACTCTAGCTAGGCTTACTAATGGCCTAGGGTGTCTAGCCTACTATGAACCCATGAACCTATGAAGATACAAAACGTACAGGACACTAAGGATAATCACAAGCCTTACCCAACTGATGGTAGGAACCATGTTGGGCATCCACAGATATGCTCCGAATCACACAGATATTACAAACAACATACCAAACACACACACATATTGCTAACATACAACCTGTCAGGTGTAGTGCAAACACCCCCCCCCCGAGTGCAAAATACCTATCCCAGCAGATGGTCCCCTGACAGTGCAGATGCTGAGGTAACAGCCATCATCTGCACAGCAGAACACACAGCAGCAAAGGTATGTGATGGTGTCCTGTGCTGAGGCCAATATGGACCCCAAGAATAATGGAATGCCAAATCACACTACTGCCCAATGTCAGCCTTACCACATGATATGTACCCAAAGAGCAGTGTACAACAACAGTGGTCCATCACAACAAAGGTGTTACCTGAATGGATACTCCAAACTACCACCCCAGGATCCTGACAAGCTTGTTCTGCACAGTTATGGAAAGGATCAGTATGTACCGCAGACGGAAGGCTATTGTGGACCTACTGATACTGGACCCTACACACTGTGGCTGTTGTAACTGCAGAACCGGCCCCTAAACATGTCTGACCCATTTGAAGCAGTCATTAAGGTCATTGATGAGGGCTATGTGGTCCACACAGTGTAGCTGGACCATGCACATGCTTCTAGACTATACCGTACGAGTTCAGTATGGATATGTTCACCAGCTTAAATATGCACCCCTATGTCAGTAGAGGGGTTGCAAAGCAGACCAAGGACAGAACTGACATGGTCAGACATGCCGCATCCATGTCAGACTACAAAGCGGATATGAGTGGCACCCCACAAGGCCTGGTCTTGGCCCCCCCACCCCCCTTCTGTATACATGTCCCATAGGTATAGGCCAACATGGAAGGACTGTGACTGAGCATGTATGCAGAGGAGTACAAACAGCCCACCATATCTGACCCCCCCAGCTGACACAAGCAACCCACAAAAGGGCCACCTACAAACAGACAACTGTAGCCATATCCATGTCAGCAAGCTAATTGCAGAACTGTGTATAGACAACCACAGTGGATATACAGTAAGTGCCCACAAATTACCACACAGGTGTTAACCCATGAGGTACCTAGCATGTAATGTGAGACCTGGGTACAAAAGGTGATAAATATCCTGCACTGGACAAACATGTGGCTGTAGTGTTCGCGGAAACATGTACCACATACCCACCCAAACATGAAGGTTGGCAGATGTAGATAAGGGGAACTCACTGTGGCTCTGCAGCCATCCTCCATCAGCGTCACAACTGACTACAATAGCCCCTGTGGGATATACCACAGCAGACACCTCCATCAACTGTAAAGTCCACAACAGTATCCCACCAGGGGTAGCAAAGAGCATGAACAGATGCCATGTGTTGCCTGAGTAAACAAACTGCAGCCGCACACACCGCCATCCTTCCCAGCTACAGGAAAGCTGTGCCTGATGTATGAAGCCATGTCCAACCTGGAATGAATGAACATGTTGCACCTTGTACAATCTGAATGGCAGTGAGCTATGCAAATGAGAGACCTGAACCCCAGCACTGACATACATAAGACAAGCTGTACAGAATGATCCATAACACAGAAGGCACCCCCACACTTCAGTAAACTCCTGGTACAGGTCAGCCAGAGAGCCACATATCGACACCCCCTCAAGAGGCATCCTGATGAGTCTATGAGAGATGGTAGGCTACCCTGGGTATCACTGTTATGTCAGAGGTAGACGGAGGCACAGTATAGGCACAGTATACTAACCATGACATAAGTAATGGCAAACTCCAGTTACAATGTGTGTCGAAGGACAAACACATCCTGTGACTAGCATCAGAAATGGCCTAGGGAACATCGCTAGTGTTTGCCAATGTCCACCCATGTTGTGGAATACACTAGCAATGTTGGACGAGCCTGGTGTAGGTAGTCCATATCTGAACATATTGCAACATGGTCATATGTGCACAACTGGCCCCTACACAGTCTGTTGTGCTCACTATGAAGATGTCAAGCAGTCATAGGACTAAAGCCCAGGATACTGTCCACCACAGTGAAAGTACCGAACCAGTACACTATACGGTACTACAGTGTTAGGTCATTATGAAAGTATGTTGAGAACTGTCTGCAAAGTATCCCATGCAATCCCTGCAGGCACAATATACTCCCTGTTGTGGCAGACATGAAGCAGTTGGCCAGTTAGTACACAACATGACACCCAACACACAATCATAAACGTGCGATATTGTCGAAGTTCACACACACCCAAATATGTGGTGGACTTCAGAGTGCAACATATGGAAAGCTCACACTGGGCATGCTCACACACTTTGAAGAATGAGGCATATGTCAGACAACATGCCATGGAAAGGCTGAACTGGGCAAGCTCACACACTTAGGCCATATCTCCGTTTAGCAGTTGGCCACACATATCTGGTATTTGTACGTGTCAGTCCAGGAACCAACCAAAACACAGCAATCAGCCCAGTGCACACAGTAAATGACCACAGAGACATAGGTGATATAGTGGATCACCGTCATATGCAAACATCTTCCACAGATACACAAGTTGGTCATAGGAACAGGGAATGCTATGGCAATAAAGACCTGCAAACAGTAGAACAGCAGAACAAATATTGTGCATCCGACAATTGAACATATGGGTGTGGAGGTCAATACTAGGCTTCTTGCCCCAGGGAATGACAGCTCAGCCAGAGTGTGCTTGGCATCTGCATCCCCAGGATAGTAGGCTACTGTGCCACTGTAAAGTAGGTCACAGAAGGCAACATGTGAGGCTAGTGAGCTGTGCCTCTGTCAAGCTGGGGCACCGTGGAGGTCTCAGGGATTGAATGTGCTAAGCCACAGCCATGTTGTTGGTGTGTGCTGTGAGAGGTTGCTGAGGATCTCTGACAGTAGGTGTCCTTCAATAACAGACTGAGGGGATCCCTATCTGCATTCTCTGGACGATTCCACTGTCAACACTGTTGTAATGAGTATGTGTGAATGAAGTGCCGTGCTGGAACTGTCCACAGATGTCCTCCCTCTGTGGGCTACAGCTCTGCAATGTATTAGGTCACTCTGTCTGTTGAACAGCACATATATGGCTGGTGTACAGCTGACAGGTGTCTTGTTGTGGAGCAGTCATGGGTATATGTGGGATAGCATGACCAATGCAAACTGTACACATGCTCATAGAGAGCAATTGTCAAGGATTATGCTGAGTGGCCAGTATAGTCCTCCAGCATGGGTCCTCCGAAGTTATCCACCCCAGTCAACACAAGTGTAGAGTCTGCTTGTGCTAAACACAGTTTGTGTGCAGTGACAACCTTGCCTGGGGGTGGAGATGAGATATGGATGTCCAGGGAAAGGTGGGTATGGTCAGATATCAACAATGGTGGTCTACCTCTGGTGTGGAACAGTGAGTACCCACGTTGCAGATGGACAGGTGCAATATGTATTCACCCATGTGGCTGTGGTGTGTGGTTCTGCCATAGCACATGGACCCACAAATTGTAGTGGCTGTAGGGTAAAGTGGTAGAGGCCTGAGTAGTTCTCACACATAATATGCCTGTACCTGATGTTAACAACTGGAATGGTGTATGCGAATACCTGCATATCCTGGCACTGTTCCCAGGGAAGCTAAGTGTGTGTCCTAGATGTGGGTGTGGTGTTCTGGACTGGTTGTGTTGTGTGTTATAAGTCCTGTGGTCCCAAAGCATGGTATAGAACATAACCTGCCAGTGCGATGTGCATATCTGACCTTGACGTAGGTGGCTGCAAATGCATATATATGCTATCCCCCATTTGCCAGGTAGTACTACATCTACATACCTCTGTAGAAATAAAGATGTCAGCACCCTATAAATACTACAGGTGCAGAACAGATGCCCAGTAATTCTGATAGTGTGCTCTGCTAATGTGTCTCCCTTAAGTGTCATAATATAGTTAGGTAGGGGTTCAAATCCTGCAAATGCTCAGTGTGTGTGTGGGTGAGTGGGGTTTGTGTGTGAAAGGCTGTAAGAGGGAAATGTCCCTTTTGGCAACTGGGAAAACACACTACAGGATACACATTCCCCTTTCTAAACACTGATGATGTCAGCACCCTATAAGTACAGCAGGAGAAGGGAAGCCTCCCAGTAATGCGAATAGCGTGCTCCGCTAATGCGTCCATCTCGAGTGTCATAGCATAGTTAGGTAGTGGTTTGAATCCTGCAAATGGCAAGTGTGTGTGTTTGGATGAGGGGGGTTAGTGTGTGCGCAAATTTGTATAAGGGGAATGTCCCGTTTGGCAACTGGGAGAACACACTACAGGATGCACACTCCCCTTTCTAAACACAGATGATGTCAGCACCCTATAAGTACAGCAGGAGAAGGGAAGCCTCCCAGTAATGCGAATAGCGCACTCTGCTAATGCGTCCATCTCGAGTTTTATAACATAGTTTGGTAGTGGTTTGAATCCTGCAAGTGTGTGTGTTTGAATGAGAGGGGTTAGTGTGTGTGTGCAAATTTGTGTGAGGGAAATGTCCCTTTTGGCAACTGGGAGAACACACTACAGGATGCGCACTCCCTTTTCTAAACACAGATGATGTCAGCACCCTATAAGTACAGCAGAAGAAGGGAAGCCTCCCAGTAATGCGAATAGCGCGGTCTGCTAATGCGTCCGTCTCGAGTGTCATAACATAGTTAGGTAGTAGTTTAAATCCTGCAAATGGCAAGTGTGTGTGTTTGGATGAGGGGGGTTAATGTGTGTGCAAATTTGTGTGAGGGAAATGTCCCTCTTGGCAACTGGGAGAACACACTACAGGATGCACACTCCCCTTTCTAAACACAGATGATGTCAGCACCCTATAAGTACAGCAGGAGAAGAGAAACCTCCCAGTAATGCAGATAGCGTGCTCTGGTAATGCGTCCGTCTCAAGTGTCATAACATAGTGAGGCAGTGGTTTGAATCCTGCAAATGGCAAGTGTGTGTGTTTGGAGGAGGGGGGGTTAGTGTGTGTGTGCAAATTTGTGTGAGGGAAATGTCCCTTTTGGCAACTGGGAGAACACACTAAAGGATGCACACTCCCCTTTCTAAACACAGATGATGTCAGCACCCTATAAGTACAGCAGGAGAAGGCAAGCCTCCCAGTAATGTGAATAGCGCACTCTGCTAATGCGACTCTCCCGAGTATCGTAATGTAGTTAGGTAAGAGTTTGAAACCTGTAAATGGCATGTGTGTGTGTTTGGATGTGGGGAGTTTGTGTGTGTGCATTTCCGTATGAAAAACATGTTAGTTTTGGCAATCATGACATCGCACTACCTGATGCACATTACCCTTTCAAAATACTGATGTTGTCAGCACCCTATAAGTACAGCCAGAGAAGAAGAACTATCTAGTAAACTGAATAGTGCGCTTTGCTAATGCATTTCTCTCACGTGTCATGACTTAGTTAGGCAGGGGAATGAATCCTGCAAATGGCAAGTGTGTATGTGTGTGTGTGTGTGGGGGTAGTAGGGTGTGTGTAAATGCAAATGTGAAAGAACAGATCCTTTTGGCAAATACTACAATACACCAGATGCTGCATACTTCCCCAGTAAACACAGGGGATGTCACCACACTATCAGCACAGCCAAACAGGGCTAGTTGGCTAGTAATGCCAATAGTGTGCTCTGCTACTGTGTCTATTACCATTGTCAGAGTACAGATAGGTATGTTTTGGTAACCCACAACTGCCACGTGTGGTTGTGTCACACAGTATGACCTTGTTTGGGTCTTTGTACATAACAATGCATGCCATTGCCTAAACCAGCAATGGCATTGCACACATGATGTATGTGTGTGACACATACACATAAATACCTGTGACCTGCAGTAGTTACCATGTCTGACACATGCCTCAAGTGGATAAATGGTATTAGCAATGTATACCAATATGACTGTGTCTTACTGTGCAGGGTCCGCACGTGGTATGTCTCTATACAGTGTGGGTGTATATGGTGAAATGCTTACAGCAGGGGATACACATCTGGTCTGGGCCATATAGTATACATGTAGTCGATGTGCAGGTGCTGCATGTTCCCACCTGTTGTGGTAGTGATAACATGTCATTCCACTGCAATTCAGTGACCACATGCTGTGAACCCTTCAACTAGTGTGTTGTAGCTACAGTAATGCTCACACACAATGTTTGGCTGGATGCAGTCCAGCCATATAAACACAGTTCTTGAGACTGTCATATTGCCAGTGTTGTTATGGAGGATAGGTGGTCTTCCTGTGTATGGGAGGGTTGTGTGTGCCAGGCTATGAACCAGATGGCAGTCCGACACACTGTTAGCTGCACATGATTAGGCCCTGATGGTTTGTGCTGTGCCAACAACCTGGAGGTGTGTGTATCTGTGGTACCTTGGGATACCACCCCCTATCCATGTGTGTTACATGTGTAGGGGATGACAGGCATGGTATGAGGCATAACCTGTCAGTGATGGGTAAAACCTGTGAGCCATGAATCATGAATCTGGTACTGCACAGACATTGCAGTTCCCCGTGCTGAGTGCCGTGTCTGGTGCATGCATCTTCCAGTGTACACTGCTGTTGTTGTGTAGCAGCACTGTTAGTGTCCTAACCTGTGTGATACCCACGGAGGTGGCTATGTAAACCATGTCCTGCAGCATAAGGCAGTATGTGTGTACCAAGGAGCTTTGCCATTATACATTGGGCCATGGGTGTCATGTGCAAGATGACCCTTGCACATCATTGTGGCTTGCCTAGCATGTAAGCACACATTGACAGCCAGTGGATACCCTATGAATGACAGTGAAGACTGAGCATAATGTAGACATACAACACGCTTCCCACATATAGTGGTAGAATACCTGGTAAGGGTATGTTGGCAACCAACATCAGGCTCATACTGGCCTGTGCCACATGCTGAGAGATCCATTCTATGTTCCCTATCATGTAGTCCAGGGAGGTATGTCTCAGGCAGCCATACTGGCATGGTCAATGAGTGAGTCATATGTGTCCATGCCTCTGACTGACCTGTATGCATGTGTTCTGTGGTGGACCGATGTGCCCCTGAGGCATATCACTGTGACCTTCACCAGATACAGCCTGTTGAGCGGGACCCCAGTGCAGCACACAAGACAGGTACCTGACACGTCTGTAGCAGGTGTGTTGTGTAGCCTTACAGGCTGTGAGTGTGTGGCACAGGGGATGTGCATGCCATGTGTGGCATGTGCTCTGTTCTGACAGAACATATGCCTGTGTGCCAGCTGCGGAGGTGTGTGATGCCCAGACAGGCTGCTATTCTGAGTCCCCACGTATGCCCCAGTGTGTTCAGCATGCTGTCAGTGCGTGTCAATGTCTGACTTGTATTGTAGTCACTGTAATATATTTTATTTATTTATTTATTTATCCTACATTTGTTGACCGGGATCGTCCGACTGGATGCATGTCCATTTCCAGGGGAGGCCCGTGGAGACAAGCTACGAGGGTAGCAGATACAGCATTACATAATACCAGCATTACATACTACAAACAGATTATTTACAGAGATTACATAAGTAAGCAAGTTAAACATGTTCCACAGGTTAATGTTAGTCCTGAGCACAAGTCAGGATTAAATTAAATTACACAGTAAAGTGGTTCACAGATTTTACATATTCGAGGTAGCCAGGCTTGATACATTGACATAGCCAGTTAAGTGACAAATGTTGTTTGAGTCTAGTGTTAAATTGACCTAAGGTGGACAGTAGGGTAATATCAGCTGGAAGTGAGTTCCAGGATCTACTTACAGAGTTTGCAAAGAGAGAATCACTGGCTGTGTTATTAAACTTGCTAGTCTGAATTAGTAGTTTGTTAGAGGATTGAAGCGGTCTAGGATTGTTATAGGGGGTGATAATATTTGAAGTGCATGAGTATTGTCTGGATTATAGAGGATTTTATAGGCCATAATCAGTTGGTTATACTGTATTAGGCTGGGTATTGCAAGCCAACCAAGCTGATTTAGATTGATGCAATGATGTGTCCTAAAAGGCAGCCCAGTGGCAAACCTGGCAATGTGGTTGTAGCAAATTGAGTGTTTGTTAAGGACAGTCTTGTTCATATTCGAGAGTAGGGGGGATGCATACAGAAGGGTTGAAACAAGGTGTGAGCGAGCTATGGCTCCTTTAGCTGGAGGGGCTAGGAAGGCTTTAATTCTGTAAAGTGACCCTAGTTTTCGATGGCTTTGATAATTTGGTTAACATGTAGGTCACATTTGAGATTATTGTCTATGATGACACCTAATAGTTTAGTAGATGGGTCAGGGGAGATTATTGTGCCATCAGTTGATGTTATGGTAACGGTGAAAGTGGTAGACCTACATGTTGGTGAAATAACAGCAGTTTCGTTTATTTGGGATTTAGGATCAGACGATGTTCAGAAAGCCAGTTTTCTATTATATTAAAGGTGGTCTGGGTAGCTGACCATAACTCTACTGGAGATGTGGCTGAGCAGATCAGAGTAGAGTCTTCAGCATATTGGATACAGCTGACTTTTGGGATGACAGTATAAAGGTCGTTAATGAAGATGGAGAACAGCAAGGGCCCTAGTATAGAGCCTTGTGGTACTCTGAGGGTGTTAGGTAGAAGGTTAGAGAGTTTGTTCTGCCAGAGACCAGCCTGCTGTCGACCATGCAGGTAGGATTGAAACCATTGAAAGGCTCCAGTATCTAGACAGTGTTTGCAGGGTGTGGAGTACAAGTTGGTGATCAACCATATCGTATGCCTTGGAAAGATCCAAAAAGAGGGCTGAGGATATATAATTAGTGTTGCAAGTATGGTTTATGGTGTTAGTAAAGGCTAGGAGGCCTGAAGTAGTGCTGTGATGAGGACGTAAGCCATGCTGAGTGTCTGCCATAATGCGATTTTGGATTAGGTGGTGCATGAATTGTCTATGACTAAAGTTTCCATAATCTTTGCAAGTGGAGAGAGTATAGCTATTGGCCTATAATTGGAAAATTCAGTAGAGCTGACTCCTTTGTCAAGTGGGATTACATATGACATTTTCCAGATGGTGGGAAATTTAGATTCTACCATGGTTTGTTTGATTACCTTTGAGACGGGGTAAGCAATAGCATCATCTGATTTTGATAGGTACTCTGCAGGGAGTTGATCAGCAGAAAGTGTAGTGGGTTTCACTGTTTCAATCAAGGTACAGAGAAGTGAAGTGGCGACTGGTTGGCAGCTGAACGCAAGTAGGTTTCTAGGGGTGCTACTTTCAGGACCAGGGGAGCTAGGAGGTAGATGGCTAGCTAGGGCCTGAAATGTCTCAGTAAAGAACTGGTCAAAACTATCAGGAACATCTTCAGGGGTATTATCAATAGTAGCAGCAGGGATTGGGGTTGACGTTTGTCCAGGATGTAGTATATATGACATGCCACCTGACAGGGTATGGCATTACTGGGTTCAGAGAGCCCAGTCCCCAGATTGGCTGTGTGGTGGCATCCCACACATGTGTTGTACGTTCCTGGCCAAGGGTGATGGCTGACTGCATACATGTGGCAGCTGTGACATTGATACATGACTCACATAAACCACAACTGGACCATAGAGGTGATTCACAGGTTACCTTTGCACATGCTACCCAAGTAGTGTGATTGCCATGGTGAGTATCAACACATAGGGCCAATGGGGAACAACATACTGAAGGTGTGTATGTGTGGGTGTACCACTACTGTTTCATAGCACTGACATATATGACTGCACACGTGGGTAAATGCCAGGTAAGACGTGTGCAATGTGTCACAGGCAACGTACATGCGTACAGGACAGACAGTGACATTCTGTCATGTGTAAAGTTGACATACATATCGTATGCTATGCAGATGTCACTAGAAGTCTACAGAAGCACTGTAACTCTGCATTGCAGGTGTAAGCAGTGTTCCAGGGAACCTCAAGCGAACATGCATGCAAACAAAGCTACAGTAAACAGGGCTGGAAGTAATGCATTGTACAACAAAGAAGGGGTAACAATAACAGTAAGTAACAATGCAAATATGTAGGCGCTATCAACATGTACCCAGGAATACACAGCGCAGATGCCCATGGTAGAACCTTTAGTTATGTACTTACCATAACTTTAGATGTTTGGGATCCATCTCGCCTACATTCTGTACTGATGGGTTCGGAGCCGATCCTCGGCTCCAACTCGGCACGCTATACTATAGAGCGAAGTCTCTAATTGGCTGAGCTATTCTATATCCCAGGATGCACCACCACCAATTCCCCAGATCTTGTTTGTCCGCACACATGCACCCACACATGCACTGCTGATATAACATTGCCAGATGTTTCAAGATGAAATGGTCGAACTTGAACCGTCCGGTCTCTTCTGATCTCCAAGGCAGGGGGAAGGAGGGTGGGTATTAGGAATGTAGGCGAGATGGATCCCAAACATCTAAAGTTATGGTAAGTACATAACTAAAAGATGTTATGTGATCCTATCTCGCCTACATTCTGTACTGATGGGACAGCGTCCCTAGCACCTGATTCCTGGGTGGCTCACTGGAAAACACTCCTGAGAACTGTGGAACCGAAGGAAGCTCGCCCCCGAGATGCCACATCCAATTTGTAATGAGAAATAAAGGTGTGAGGAGAGGACCAGGTAGCCGCAGCACAAATGTCACTAATGGCAAGCTTAGAATGAAATGCTGTTGAAGTAGCCATAGCCCTTGTAGAATGAGCTTTCACAGTGGTTGTAAGCTCTCTATTAGAAAGAAAATAAATATGACTGATACAGTCTCTGATCCACTTGGCAATAGTGACCTTCGTGATGGCTTTGCCCAATTGGTGCATCCTATCTAAGTAGAAACGCAATTGTCTGTGGACATCCAATGAGTGGAAGATATATTCTGCTCTGTCTGAGTAATTGGGAAAGAAAACTGGAAGTTCCAAAGACTGTTGAAGACAGAAACTAGAACAAACTTTGGGAACAAAAGATGGATTAGGCCTAAGGGATACTCTATCCTTATGAAAAACCAAGTACGGCGGTTTGACACATAGGGCTTGAAGTTCCGAAACTCTTCTGGCTGATGTAATTGCCACCAAAAAAGCAGTCTTCCAGGAAAGAAATTTCAAGTCAGAAGTTGCTGCCGGTTCGAAGGGGGAAGAGGTCAAGGCACCTAATACGAAATTGAGATCCCATGGTGGAGCAGGATGAGAAACTGGAGGACGTAGCAGCCCAGCACCTTTCATAAAGGCTTTACACAACTTATTGCTCATCAAAGGTGGGTCTATACTTTCATGAAAATTAGAAATAGCTGCTAATTGAACCTTAATGGTGGAGACCGAAGAACCTTGATTGAATAGGGAAGCTAAGAATTTCAAAACGTCCGCCACCGGGGCAGTAATGGGATCTAATCCCCGGAGTTGGGCCCAAATGGCGAATCTCTTCCATTTACTATTATACATCTTCTTAGTCTAATTTTTGTGGGCCGAGGACAAGATATGTATAACTTCTGAGTCTAAAACTTGGTTCCTGACTATAGTCGGAAGTGGAGGAGCCAAGCTGTTAACCTCAGTGAGTGAAGGGACTGGTGAAGCTGTCCCGACTGGTGGATCAAGAGATCTGGAACTTGGTCCAGGAACCATGGACCGTCCAGTGCGTATTTCCGAAGAAATGGCAGCCAGACTTGATGAGGCCAGTATGGGGCAACTAAAATCATCTTGCACTGCAAGTGAATTGCCTTCTGGATCACCCTGGGGAGAAGGGAAACCGGTGGAAAGGCGTACAGTAAGCCGGTGGGCCAAGTTCGGACTAGGGCGTCCTTGGGAAACCCCCCCCCCGGAACCGGAGTAAGAGAAAAGAACTGTGGACACTTCGTGTTGAGGGGAGTTGCAAAGAGGTCGCAACAAGGAGTTCCCCATCTTCTGAAGATCTGAGAAGCTACTCTGTCATTCAGAGACCAGTCGTGCGGGGAGAGAATGGTTCTGCTCAGTCTGTCGGCTATCACATTGGATCTTCCCGGAATGTGTGTTGCTACCAAGGAACGGTTGGTTGCAACAGCCCAATTCCATACTTTCATGGCCTCTCTGCAAAGAGGGTAGGACCTGGTCCCTCCCTGCTTGTTCAGGTACCAGACTACAGACATGTTGTCGGACTGAACGGCAATCAAACCCTGGGGGAGGTAGCTGTGTAGTGCTTGAAGCGATAGAAGCACCGCCCTCATTTCCAGTATGTTGATGTGTAGGGAACTCTCGTCGGGTGCCACTCGCCTTGGACTGACCTGCCCAGGTAATGTCCCCCCCACCCCGTCTGGGAGGCGTCCGTAGTCAAAGTGGCCACTGGAGGAGGAGAAACAAAGGGTCGCCCCTGATCCAGGTTGGAGGAGAGAAGCCACCAACGGAGGTCCTGTTTGCACGTCTCCGTGATTATAATGTGGTGACTGAGAGGAAGTTCCTGATATGACCACTGGACTAACAGGAGCCACTGGAGAATCCTCATGTGCAATCTTGCTAAGGGCACCAGGAGAATGGTAGCCGACATGGAACCCAGCAGTTGTAGTACCATCCTTGCTGAGGCACGGCGTTTGAGGAGCAACGCTCGGACTTGAGATTTTAATGTTTCTATTCTCTCTGTAGGAAGATAGACCCGCATTTGCTTTGAGTCTATCTCTACCCCGATAAACCGTATATGCTGAGATGGCAGCAACACAGACTTTGCCCAATTGAAGGTGATTCCTAGGGAGGTGCCTAGAGTTATCGTTGCTGCTAGATTCTGTAATAGTAGATGCCTGGAGGTGGCATTTAGGAGCCAGTCGTCTAGATACGGAAACACCTGGAATCCTAGACTCCTCAGGTGAGCAGTCACCAACGCCAAACATTTGGTGAACACCCTGGGGGCTGTGGTGAGACCAAAGGGCAGTGCGCAGAACTGGAAATGACTGTCTCCTAGGCTGAAGCGCAGATGTCTCCTGGACGCCTGATCTACAAGAATGTGATAATAAGCATCCTTGAGATCTATGGAGCACATCCAAACACCTTCCTCCAGTAGCGGGAGTATGGATTGTAAGGTGACCATCCGGAACTTGGACTTCTTGACTGATCGATTTAGGTTGCTGTGATCCAAAATGGGCCTCAAGTCCCCGGTCTTTTTTGGCACCAAAAAGAATTTTGAGTAAGTGCCTAATCCGGTCTGGTCTACGGGGACCGGTTGGATGACTCCTTTTTGAAGCAGCTTTGAAATTTCGATGGCTGCAATATCCCGTTGACTGGGTGGCGGGTCCGGGATTTTCCTGGTTAGCGGGCGGGGTGCAAAAAGTGGATGACGTAACCTCCGGTGATGATTCAAAGCACCCATCGGTCCTGAGTGATACTCTCCCAGGCCTTTAGGTGCCTCGAAAAACGACCCCCGACTGGCTCTGGAGCTGCGCAGTCGGGCAATCCTTCAGGGATGCTGAAAGGTTGAAGAGCCACGAAAGGACTCGCGGTCTCCAGTGTTGCGGGGGCCTCTGCCGCCTCTGGGACGGCGTCTTCCTGAAAAATTTCCCCCTCCTCTGCCTCTAGAAGGGGGATCATCCTGCTGTGCGGGGTAATTCTTCTGAGATTTATGGAACCACATTTTCCCTCCTCTTTTAGCCTTGGGATAAGGCCGAAAGGGAGAGGAAAACCGTGCCCCTACGGCAGTCAAAGTCTTACCCTCTTGTTCACAGCGGGTCAAGGTGTCCTTTACCTTGGGTCCAAACAAAGAGGACCCATCAAAGGGAGCGTCGGCAAAGGAAGACATGAAGGCCTCCGCAAAATGACACAGGCGGAGCCAGGCTTGTCTCCGTAGAGCAACACCTGCATTCGCCGCTCTACCGCCCCTCGGCTACATATGAAATGAGCCTCATGGATGAGTTCGAAATCGACGATAGAGTAGCCAACTGAGAGCTAACCGTCTGGGCCAACTGCTCAGGTAGGTTACCAGAGAGTGTATCTGAAAGTTCCTTGATCAGGTCCCTCTGAAGTCTAGTGAAGTGCGTCAGATAGTTCAGAGACCTTAAAGTAAAGGCCGCTGAAGTAAGGGTGCGCTTCCCATACTGGTCCATGCTCCTAGACTCCTTATTAGGTCTCTGAATGACACTTTTTAGGCAAGGCTCAAATTCTAAACCTACCACCCTAGAACACAAAAAAGGAAAAAAAAACTAAGGGTAATGCTGCTCAATGCCAGAAGTCTAAATCTCAAAATGCACGCACTCGAGGCCCTTCTCAGTATGGAGAACATCGATGTCTGTGCAGTGACAGAAACCTGGTTCAAGGCTCCTGAGAGCACCCCAGCGCTATCAGGTTTTACCTCATATCATGCTCCGCCCCAAAATCCGGACAATACCAAGAAAGGAGGGGGGGTATCCATATTCATCAAGGACACCCACACCTCAAGACTGGTAGCAACGCACGATTCATCAGAGACCATCCAGGTGCAATTAACCATAGGCAAGACTGCTCTGCAAATTGTAGCATGTTACAGGCCACCCTCACAAACTCAGGAACCTCACATGGCCTTCCTGAAAACACTAGAGGGGATAAATGTATCACCAAACACCATCATACTAGGTGACTTCAATTACCCTAATATAGACTGGGAGCACTACTCAAGCCCAAACACCCTAGCCCAAAAGTTCCTGGAATTCATAAACTCAAATGCCATGGAACAACTAGTCACCATCCCCACAAGAGGGGATAACATACTTGATCTCATCATCATGAACATGGGAGCACAATGTTCAACACCGAAGTATATCCTCACTGGTGAGATCAGATCACAAACTAATCTCGCTGGAGGTCCTCATCCCACCCCACCTGAAATAACAAAGACCACTGTAAAGAACGTCCCAAAAACCGACGTCTCACTTCTAAAGACTAGGGTGGTCCCCTTTATGGCCCCGAGGCAGTGGAAAACAGTACTCAAGCCGCTGAATCACTTACAAATGCCTTCTACCAGCACCTGCAGGACTGCATGGATAAGGCAATCCCAAGCAAAACAAAGACTCTTTGTACCAAAGGCAAGCGTCCAGTCTGGTGGACCCCAGCCATAAACAAACTCTACAACAAAAGGAGGAAGCTACTACAAGATAGAGCAAAATCCTTAAAAGGTAAGACACCCTTGATCACTATAAGTAAAAACTAAGAGCTCTCATAAAATCATCCAAAGCAAATTTCGAGAGAAAATAGCTAAAGACTCAAAAGACAATCATAAGGCCTTCTTTAGCTATGTTAGAAACCTGGGAGGAAACTCCCAGATATGCTCAGAACTAGTTCAAAATGATGTGAAGATTACTGATCCTACAGACATTGCCAACATACTGGCTGACAGGTTCAGTGCAAACTTCTCCCCCCAAAAGGAGAGATATCTATACCAAACGATTGCAGCCCCCAAACATCTCCAGTGCCCAAGTGAGAACTGCTCTCCAAAGCAAAAACACAGCATCCATGGGACCTGATGGTGTCCCCGGCTGTGTGCTCCAAACTCAATGAGGAATTAAACCCACAGCTAGGGTAGCTGTTTAATCAAAGTCTTACCTCTGGATACGCACTCAGGAGTGGCGCACTGCAATTGTGGTCCCACTTCACAAAGGCGGTGCCTCCACTGACCCTGGAAATTACCGCCCATTAGCTTGACAAGCCTTATCTGCAAAGCCATGGAGAGGATCATAATGGACCTCATAAATAAAGACATAGGGAATTTGCAGACTTTGGATCCAACCCAGTTTGGCTTTGTCAAAGGCAGATCATGCCTTTTAAACTTGGTTGACTTTTTCAAACAGTCACCAAAGCCATTGATGAGGAAAGGCAGTCCATACAGCCTACCTCGATCTGGCTAAGGCCTTCGATACAATACCCCACTCGGGTATCATTGAAAACTCATCAGCTTAAATGTTAACCCATACATCACAAGATGGGTTGCAAACTGGCTGAGTGACAGAACCCACAGGGTCAGAGTTGCTGGCGCCATGTCAGACTCAAAGCCTGTCACAAGTGGTGTCCCACAGGGCTCAGTCCTGGGCCCACTCTTGTTTGGCATCTACTTTTCAAGTACAAGCAAACACAGGAGGGTTATGGCTGACAAAGTTTGCAGATGACTGCAAACTGGGCCATAGTAGAAAACACATCTGACACAGATATCCTTCAGAAGGGTCTCACAGAAACGGATAACTGGTGCCAAAGCCACGGCCTAAAGTTAAATGCCAAAAAATGCATAGTCATACCCTTCGAAAAACAAGGTTACCCCTAGCTACCAAATAGGTGGCAATCCACTGAGCACAGAAGAAGTTATCAGGGACCTGGGGACCCAGGTTGATAGTAGTCTGTCATTCGACACCCATGTAGCTAAAGTAGTTAGGAAGACCTTCTACATTGCCCACCTTATCATGAAGAGATTCTCATCTAGATCAAGGAGGTCATAGTCTCCCTTTACTCATCACTCATCAGACCAATGATTGAGTACAATGCCCCATTCGGAATGTATCTGACCCGACACTTGCAGCAGCTGGAGAGGCCACAAAAGTTCCTCACCAAAAGGATAAAGGGTCTCAAAATCTGTCCTATGCTGCCCGACTGAAAGAACTCCAGCTCTATTCAGTCTTACCGCTTGCTCAGAGGTGACCTTTGCCTAACATACAAGGCCATGTCAAACCCAGATTTGATGAATATGCTTCACCTCAAAAATCTAGATCCATCAGAGCCACAAGGGCGGGAGACTTAAACCTCGACACGGCTATCAATAGGACGTGCTGGAGGGATAGATTCATCACCCAAAGACTCCCTATGCTGTGGAACAAAATCCCGGTACATGTGAGGCAGAGCACCTCGCTGGCCTTGTTCAAGAGAAATCTTGACCAATGGATGGGAGATCGCAGATATACCCCAGGGATTACCTCAGTGTCACTGCTCGACAGAGGCACAGCAAAATAATGGGTATAGTTCCCCATACTAAAGGGGTGGCGTAAGCCACAAAACGATGGGCTAGGCTTGTAAATGCCCTCGGGCAGATAGCCTAGTATGAACCTATGAACCTATGAACCTATTAGGAGGATGGACGGACGTCGAAGCCTCTGCTACATCTTGCTGGGTAGCAGATGCCACCACCAAAGCATCTACATCCACACCCTTGGTGAGAAATTCCTTTTCCGGGGGCGCTGACAAAAATTTGTTAGGGCGAGCAGGCACCGGTTCCACAGAATCTGGATGTTCCCACGCCCTTCGAGAGATCAAATCTAGGAGCTCATTGAAGGGCGGAGACACCCAGGAGGCGGAGGGCTGAGCCCCGAAGGCCTTGAGGAACACCGACTCATCAGAGGAAGGGGGTTTGGTCTGCCAGCCGCCTCATTGTTTGAGGACTTCCAGGATGTCCACAAAGGAGACATCATCCGAGGACAACTTGGGGGACCCTTCCGCATCATCAAGATCGGTGTCCGAGGTGAGAGACTCATCAGGGGAGTCGACGTGCTTCCTCTTGCACTGTTTCTTTCTTAGAGGTTCCTCCGAAAACTCTTCAGAGGGACCTCCAGGAAGAGGGGGACCCCCAATTGGGGTGACCTCAGGCCCCAGGGCTCCGCTGTCTTGTGACAGGGGGAGTACAAAGGAACCAGTCTCCATGCCTAGGGAAGGTGCCGGGGAGACGGTGGAGGTAGCCAAAGAAGATTTGGCCAAAGCACTCCTCATGGCTCTAAAGGCCGGACCCCCAGAATCCTGGGAAGGTCCGACCCCCAAAGCCATAACAGCAGATGGCACTCCCGCAGCCGACGACTGAGAGAGAGGCTCGAACCAAAACATCGGACCCGGCGTCACCGCCGTCAACCAACCCGAGATCCATGTACCGAACTCTGACCAAGGCCGGATTAGGAGTAAGAGTCGGAGCCGACGCGGATAGGTCCATGGGCTGCACGAGCACGGACTTCAAGGGTGCCAAGGCTGTTGGAGGAGGAACCAAGGCTGGGTGGACCATCGGCTCGAAGCCGACTGGGCTGGAGCTGAAACTAGCTTTGGAAGACTGGAGACTGAAACAGCCTTTGAGCACCCTGTCAATGTCCGAATCCGACATCTTGGAAGACTGGGAGGAGATCGAACGGTCGACTAGACTTCTCCACCGGCTCCAGTACTGGGGACCGGCTCAATTGTCTCGATCAAAATCGGTGCCGAAGGAGACTCCATTGTAATTTCCCTCAGTGCCGAAGAGGACTTCGGCGCCAAAGGGGAAGAGTCTGAGAGAACAACCCTCATCGGCTCCAAAATCAGCGGAGCCGATGAAGGTGACCCGCCTCTCGAAGCTCCAGCCATTGGCTCCGAAGCCAGAGGAGTCGAGGCTGGAGGCATTGAGGCAGACCGTTCCACCCTCGGCTCTGAAGTCTGTGGAGCTGATGGAGAAGCCTGCCGAGATTTCTTGGTGGTCGGTTCCGACGGACTGGTCGGAGCCGACGATTTCTTTTTCTTTGAGGGAGAAGAAGAGGAAGATAAGGCCTCTTCAAAAGTAGGTTTGATAAGTCCTTTTAGAATCAATTTATTTTTCCTCTCTTGGAGGACTCGAGAGGAAAAAGCGTGACACACACTACAAGACTCCTGAAGGTGTTTGGGTCCTAAACAGTACACACTCATACACAACGATAGCCGTTAAAGCAGTTTTTGGTTAAGTTTAAGAAAATTCCTGACAGAAAATTCTAATAAAGAAAGCACTTAGCTCAGCCAAGCTCGAGACCACGTCTTTGCTTTGTAAGCGGCAAATGAGATCTGGGGAATTGGTGGTGGTGCATCCTGGGATATAGAATAGCTCAGCCAATTAGAGACTTCGCTCTATAGTATAGCGTGCCGAGTCGGAGCCGAGGATTGACTCTGAACCCATCAGTATAGAATGTAGGCGAGACAGGATCACATAACATCTGATATTATGTCATAGTTATTTGTGATTTGGATTACATTGGTACTGCACACATATCTACATGCGCGAACATCCACATGGCATAGTCGTTGTGGGCAACTTGACACCATTACTGTACATGTCCACCATTGCATATCACTACTTGCATTAGCTTTCCCCCTGTACTACCCATGTATGCGGCTATCTGTCGACAACCTTACCACCGGCATGCAATTATGTGCAGCTGTTATACTTTGGTATGTACTATGGGTGCAGATAACAATTCAGGACATTCATACAGTTACTGCAGCAGGCATGCTGGGATAAACACACAGTCATAGCAGCACACTGTACTGTTACCAACATGATACTACTAATACACTTCTATGTAGTCACCCTGTGTATCAGCAACATGTTTACCTGTTCCCGTAATGATGTTGAAGATTGCAGGAGGTGGCACAGTGTCATCATATGCACAGGGTGTGGATTAGGTATGCCTGAGTCAGCAACTGATACCACCAATTGACATGTGTGTGTATGTGTGTTGGTGAGGGGCAGCAGTACAGGGTGGGGCAGTGTTGGTGCAGTGTGTGCGTGTATGTGGTCGCCCTAGGTGTTAACATTTCACATGTGTGTATGCACGCACACAGTTCCACCTCATGGCTGCCATATACAGGGGTTTGTGGACAGCCACAGACTGCACCTGGCAGACCATACAGATCAGTGTCTGTGTGCACGGACACGGTACCTGTGCCTGGCAGGGGTGCTATGGACCGTATCCAGTACTAAGCCAGACTGGCTACTGTCATCAGAAGCGGGAGTGTGTTGACTGGACACAAGTCCCTGTTGGGACTGTCCAGAGCCACGTGCATGTGGTCTCCTGGGGCGTTCCGATGACAGCACAGACCCAGCATTGCTGGGGCTGCTGCTGGCACTATGGGGGCGTGCGCGAGCCTGTTGTCCACGCCGACTGCCAGCTGAAGCTGCTGCCAGCATACGGCCAAGTCGACGCCGCAAACAACCACCATTGCCCTGGCTCATGGACATCTGGTTGTGGAACTGCTGTAATATGTCCCCACAACATCTGTCTATGACATCGGTGAAGTTACAGATAGCATCCACAATGTCATGCATACTGTCTGTCATGGCTGTGCGACATGATCTCAGCTCCCTCAGACCCTGTCTGGTGTACCTTTCCATACGTGACTGTGCCTGCATGACAGTCTGAAATATAGCTGAGGTTGACAGACCTCTTTGGGCATGTCGGCTAGAGGCAGTACGCCCACGGATGCTCCCACGAGAACCCATGGGCAACTGTCTGTGTGGTACCATCGGAGGACTCTGCCCATGGCTGCTGTGTGGGGATGCATGTGCCACAGGTACCACATTACCCTGGTCTATGCCCACTGTATCCTGTCCATCACCTAGGGACAATGGTGACAAAGGATGTACTGGCAGGATGACTGTGCGCAATGATGGGGTTGACAGCTGTGTACTGTCAATTGGCTGACCAATGGCAGACCCTGACACACCTTCCTGTACCATTACACAAATATCATCATTACCAGTAGCCGTGGCACAGGATTCAGGTTCCCTGCTGCAGGTCACCAGAGCAGCCCCAGAACCTGTGGGAGGAAGACAGGAAACACAGTTTACAGTCTCCAGACATTGTTACCAGTGATGCACTTCTACACACATGCACACATGCACACAGGCACACATGCACACATGCAGACATGCAGACATGCACATGTGGACACATGCACACGTGGTTCACATGCACACATGCACACGTGGACACATGCACACATGGACACATGCACACATGCACACATGCACGTGTGGTCACATGCACACATGGGCACATGCACACATGCACACGTGGTCACGTGTACACATGCACACATGCACACGTGGACACAGGCACACATGCACACATGCACACATGCACATGTGGACACA
Organism: Protopterus annectens; assembly: GCF_019279795.1. Classification (NCBI taxonomy): domain Eukaryota; kingdom Metazoa; phylum Chordata; order Ceratodontiformes; family Protopteridae; genus Protopterus; species Protopterus annectens. The sequence continues at coordinate 706,643,609 of NC_056747.1, forward strand.
GGCACACATGCACACATGCACACGTGGACACAGGCACACCTGCACACATGCACACATGCACACATGCACACATGCACACATGGGCACAGGCACACCTGCACACATGCACACATGCACACCCTGCAGTATACACACAGAGCACTACTGAGTTACACTACTGTTACTAGCATTATCAGGACTATTATAGGTTATGTTAAACACACTCACCAGCATGGATGGCCTGCCTTGCTGTAACCCCGGAGGGACCTGCAGAAATGATGAGATTAATGTTAGTGGGCACAACTGTGCCATTGATATTGCATATGATACAGTGTACAGAACAGTCAAGTGTACATATGGCATATTACCTGCATGCTCCATGTCGTGCTGCTGTGTGGAACCAGCCTCCATCATAATGCAGGTGTACTGCTGTTGGTGTTCCGGGGCTGGAGCCACAACACTTAGGAGTAGCTCCTCCAGTCTGGTGAGGGGGGGATGTGTGGCCACCCCACCTCCTGTGGCGACCTGTTGCCTGTGGATATCTGATGCACGCTGACAGACACTTCGGATTAAATCACTGCAGTGATGTCGTACCTGCTCATATGTCCTGTTATCCGTGCCAATATCATTTACCCTATGGACAAGGTCTTGCCACAGTGCAGTCCTCTCCTGCTGATTCTGACTGGTGCGGGAAAACAGGATGTCATACTCCCGCACCATGGGCAGTTTTTCAACTATACTGTCAACATATGGCTTCAAAGTGTATTCCAGCCAAATGGATATATGTTCGGTGACCCATCCTCTACCCGACACTATAGGTCGGAGTGGTGGGTCATCCAAAAATTTGTGTATTTTGGGCAACACTTTAAAAATAGGTGATACAACACTTTCTTTCCATAAAAACTGAAACAAGTCTCCTCGTCTTCTGCCACAGAGTAGGCCGAGTTACGCTGACGCGCCATCTCCCTGGAAGAGAACACAAACAGGATATCAGCAGACCATGTCAGCAATATATGGCACACATACTATACATGATACTCATGTGTAGTGATATACTACTACTCCCATATGTTGCATGTGTGTGTGTCGTGGTGGATACACAGGTACATGGCCAGATATCAGTGCTCAGCCAACACCTGTGCAACAATACCTGTCACATTCCACACAACATAGTAGCATGCCCCATCGGTCAGCACACACTGGCAGGTGCAATGCACAACCTCACTCTGGGGGTTCATCCCAAGGTACTGTATGTGGGACACCATCCACTACTGTGATATGGACAGAAGTTACTCGGCCTGGATATACATATCCCACCACCACCACCAGCACAGTAGACTACTTTGATATGTATGTGATTAGACAGTTATTCACTTGCTGGGACTGAGATGGTATCCATGCAGCACACTGGGCCAGTGGAAGCCACAAGCCACACTGCTGACCCCTTTGCAAATGCTTACCATGGACATGCCATAGATTGTATGGAACTTGCACACACATTTCTAAACCAGACCCTATGCACAAAGGTTAGGCATCCTGTCCGGTGGACCCCAGACAGAGGCAGATTGTATAACAATAGCAGGAGGCTACTGCAGGACAGAGCACATTCACATTAAGGGAAGGCATCTGTGGTCAGCACTGGTACTACGCTACGGTCTGTCATAACAATGGCCATGGCCTACTCTGGGAGGGAAATGGACACAAACACTATGGATGACCACAAGGCCTTCTTCAGTTATGTTACACATATGGACCACATGCCTCAGATATGCTCTGTGTTAATACACACCTACTTAACATTCACCAAACACACGGATATTGGCAACAATCTTGCAGACATGTTCGGTGCACGTATCCCCCCTCCTTCTCCCCCACCAGTTGAAATATTTATCACAGCTGGATGTAACCTCCCTATCATCTCACATGTCCAAGTGAAGGCCGCCCTCAGCAGAGAAGAACACACAACATCACTGTGACCTCATGGTATCCCTGGATGTGTGCTACCTGCACTCCGAGAGGACATACAACCGCATATAACACTGATAATTTATCTTGGCCATACTGGACAGTGGCATACAGCATTAGTGGTCCCACACCACCAAGGGGGCACCTCGACTGACCCTGGAAACTACCACATCATATGCATAACCGGCCTGGTCTGCTAAGCTATGGAATTATGCAGTATGGGATGCATATGCAGTGATATCGGGTACCTGCAGACACTTGTTCCCAGCCAGTGTGCCTTTGTGATGGGCTGATCCTGCCTTTTGAACCTGGCTGACCTTTCATAGCAGTCACTACAGCCATTGCTGGGGCAACGCACTGACAACTGCTGCCAGGATCATGGCCTAAGACTGATTGACATGTAATGTATGGTCATCCCCTTTTGGTGGAACTACGTACACACAACATATCACATGGACATACCTATGGATACAGACCTATGACACATTTGGAGGGTTCACAGTATGCACACTATTAACCTGCTACTTTGCATTACCTGTGTTTGTCGCAGCTGGTTGCATTACCACTGCTTCTGCTTGCTGCTGCTACTGTCACTGCTGACAGCTTCGGGTGACAGAGTCACAGTGTATAATTTTTTTTTTTTTTTTTGTTCCCTCTCTCTCTCTTTCACTTCTCGCTCTCCCTCTGCTTCCAGACAGTGCAATGAATGTATTGCATGTGTGGAGTGTTAGCACTGGATGCTTTTGTAGTTATCTGCATAGGTCCATGTGATGGCCTCTGCACCAATTGTAAGCCAGCATTTGCTAATTGCATACAGCCAGTTGTGTACTGATTGCAGTTCTCACTGTGATTTCAGGTCAGTGCTATAAAAGGGTATGTGGGATAGGCGTTGCCCTTTCAGATTGTGAGGGCGGGGACCATGCTGGTATGCTGTGGACAGTGTTCTGTGAGTGTAAAGGTTAGTATCTCTCTCATGATTCAGGCTGTGTTGTATATTCACATTTCTCCATTCCTCTCTCATGTTCCCTGTAGCAAGTGTGTATGCACAATGACTCCTACAACTATATATATATATATATATATATATATGTATATACATATATTTATATAAATACATATATATATACTTACATATTTATATAGACATATATATACATACATTTATATATATGTACTTTAACTGACATTATTATCTACAAGCTACCAACTAGCATGGCTGTTTCTGTTCACACACTATTATTATGGGAATCCAGTAGTTTTGACAGTAATTCTAAATGACATGCTTTGTGTACTACACATCCTATATTCCCTTTACATTCATCCCTACTATTACATGTTATATTTATTTTAGCACAATGCTCTTGTATAAGAGTCATGGCTTAGTGGTAGGTCATACAGACTAGTGTTTCCTGGGTTCGGGACTGACAGTGGGATTTTATTATGGTTTTGAACTGAGTACAGGACCTGTCAATCAAAGTGACTAAGGCACTTTTAAGCAGTTGTAACCGGGTTAGCGCTGGTTTGCACGGAGCTCACGCATGTGCACTGGCGGTTAGCTCACAAGACACAAGCACACACCACTACAACCGCTTAACGGTGCTTACTCTGGCACACACTGCTTATTTTCTTTTGAAAGAAAAGAAAATGGGGAGACAGGAAAGTGGTGAAAAAGGGGTCACAAAGATGGTAAGACAGTAGGGAAACAAGCTTGGGATTTGCAGGAGGGATGTAGGTAAGGCCCATAGCCCAGAGATGGCAACAGTGGAACTGATATCCCCACCCATAGGCAGTTGCCACTGTTCCTTCACTGCCCAGGACGGGGCTGTGCTGGGGGCTGTGTAGGCCAGGCAACAGGCATGCCCGTTAGTTGCGCCACCCATGCCTCAAGCTGGTGTAGGGGCTCGAGAACAGAGTCCCGAATCTCCCTAAGCCCCACAGTCCGGACACTACAGAGGGTGAGTGGTGGTTCTCCTCCAGCCACACTTGCAGAGGGGGGGTGAGCCCCATCCCCTGCAGCACTTCCACCTGCAGGTGGCACAGGGCCACCGGAGGAGGGTCCAGACTCGGCACTAGTGCCAGGTGCACTCGCCAGCTGAGGTGGGAGAGGTGGGTCCGCTGGAACCCGCCTTCCCTGTCGTCCTATGTTTTGCATTATGTCATGACAGTTTGGGTTAGTGACATATAATACCATTCACAATTAGTTGTAACAGCATGCATTAGTATTCCCATTACCCAAACACCCAGATATTCACACCATTGAACAGCGTGCATAACACATGCATAATTTGACCAGAAATACACAGTCCAACAACATGCAGGGTTAATTGATGGCAACAGGCCATCAGGTTTGGATGTATGAACAGGGCAGATGCATCAACGGACATGCAAATATATACACACAGAGCACTACTGAGTTACACTACTGTTACTAGCATTATCAGGACTATTATAGGTTATGTTAAACACACTCACCAGCATGGATGGCCTGCCTTGCTGTAACCCCGGAGGGACCTGCAGAAATGATGAGATTAATGTCAGTGGGCACAACTGTGCCATTGATATTGCATATGATACAGTGTACAGAACAGTCAAGTGTACATATGGCATATTACCTGCACGCTCCATGTCGTGCTGCTGTGTGGAACCAGCCTCCATCATAATGCAGGTGTACTGCTGTTGGTGTTCCGGGGCTGGAGCCACAACACTTAGGAGTAGCTCCTCCAGTCTGGTGAGGGGGGGATGTGTGGCCACCCCACCTTCTGTGGCGACCTGTTGCCTGTGGATATCTGATGCACGCTGACAGACACTTCGGATTAAATCACTGCAGTGATGTCGTACCTGCTCATATGTCCTGTTATCCGTGCCAATATCATTTACCCTATGGACAAGGTCTTGCCACAGTGCAGTCCTCTCCTGCTGATTCTGACTGGTGCGGGAAAACAGGATGTCATACTCCCGCACCATGGGCAGTTTTTCAACTATACTGTCAACATATGGCTTCAAAGTGTATTCCAGCCAAATGGATATATGTTCGGTGACCCATCCTCTACCCGACACTATAGGTCGGAGTGGCGGGTCATCCAAAATTTGTGTATTTTGGGCAACACTTTAAAATAGGTGATACAACACTTTCTTTCCATAAAAACTGAAACAAGTCTCCTCGTCTTCTGCCACAGAGTAGGCGAGTTGCATGTGGCGCCATCTCCTGGAAGAGAACACAAACAGGATATCAGCAGACCATGTCAGCAATATATGGCACACATACTATACATGATACTCATGTGTAGTGATATACTACTACTCCCATATGTTGCATGTGTGTGTCGTGGTGGGTACACAGGTACATGGCCAGATATCAGTGCTCAGCCAACACCTGTGCAACAATACCTGTCACATTCCACACAACATAGTAGCATGCCCCATCGGTCAGCACACACTGACAGGTGCAATGCACAACCTCACTCTGGGGGTTCATCCCAAGGTACTGTATGTGGGACACCGTCCACTACTGTGATATGGACAGAAGTTACTCGGCCTGGATATACATATCCCACCACCACCACCAGCACAGTAGACTACTTTGATATGTATGTGATTAGACAGTTATTCACTTGCTGGGACTGAGATGGTATCCATGCAGCACACTGGGCCAGTGGAAGCCACAAGCCACACTGCTGACCCCTTTGCAAATGCTTACCATGGACATGCCATAGATTGTATGGAACTTGCACACACATTTCTAAACCAGACCCTATGCACAAAGGTTAGGCATCCTGTCCGGTGGACCCCAGACAGAGGCAGATTGTATAACAATAGCAGGAGGCTACTGCAGGACAGAGCACATTCACATTAAGGGAAGGCATCTGTGGTCAGCACTGGTACTACGCTACGGTCCGTCATAACAACGGCCATGGCCTACTCTGGGAGGGAAATGGACACAAACACTATGGATGACCACAAGGCCTTCTTCAGTTATGTTACACATATGGACCACATGCCTCAGATATGCTCTGTGTTAATACACACCTACTTAACATTCACCAAACACACGGATATTGGCAACAATCTTGCAGACATGTTCGGTGCACGTATCCCCCCTCCTTCTCCCCCACCAGTTGAAATATTTATCACAGCTGGATGTAACCTCCCTATCATCTCACATGTCCAAGTGAAGGCCGCCCTCAGCAGAGAAGAACACACAACATCACTGTGACCTCATGGTATCCCTGGATGTGTGCTACCTGCACTCCGAGAGGACATACAACCGCATATAACACTGATAATTTATCTTGGCCATACTGGACAGTGGCATACAGCATTAGTGGTCCCACACCACCAAGGGGGCACCTCGACTGACCCTGGGAACTACCACATCATATGCATAACCGGCCTGGTCTGCTAAGCTATGGAATTATGCAGTATGGGATGCATATGCAGTGATATCGGGTACCTGCAGACACTTGTTCCCAGCCAGTGTGCCTTTGTGATGGGCTGATCCTGCCTTTTGAACCTGGCTGACCTTTCATAGCAGTCACTACAGCCATTGCTGGGGCAACGCACTGACAACTGCTGCCAGGATCATGGCCTAAGACTGATTGACATGTAATGTATGGTCATCCCCTTTTGGTGGAACTACGTACACACAACATATCACATGGACATACCTATGGATACAGACCTATGACACATTTGGAGGGTTCACAGTATGCACACTATTAACCTGCTACTTTGCATTACCTGTGTTTGTCGCAGCTGGTTGCATTACCACTGCTTCTGCTTGCTGCTGCTACTGTCACTGCTGACAGCTTCGGGTGACAGAGTCACAGTGTATAATTTTTTTTTTTTTTTTTGTTCTCTCTCTCTCTCTTTCACTTCTCGCTCTCCCTCTGCTTCCAGACAGTGCAATGAATGTATTGCATGTGTGGAGTGTTAGCACTGGATGCTTTTGTAGTTATCTGCATAGGTCCATGTGATGGCCTCTGCACCAATTGTAAGCCAGCATTTGCTAATTGCATACAGCCAGTTGTGTACTGATTGCAGTTCTCACTGTGATTTCAGGTCAGTGCTATAAAAGGGTATGTGGGATAGGCATTGCCCTTTCAGATTGTGAGGGCGGGGACCATGCTGGTATGCTGTGGACAGTGTTCTGTGAGTGTAAAGGTTAGTATCTCTCTCATGATTCAGGCTGTGTTGTATATTCACATTTCTCCATTCCTCTCTCATGTTCCCTGTAGCAAGTGTGTATGCACAATGACTCCTACAACTATATATATATATATATATATATATATATATATATATATATATATATATATATATATATATATATATATATATATATATATATATATATTTATATATATATATACATGTACATATACATACATTTATATATGTACTTTAACTGACATTATTATCTACAAGCTACCAACTAGCATGGCTGTTTCTGTTCACACACTATTATTATGGGAATCCAGTAGTTTTGACAGTAATTCTAAATGACATGCTTTGTGTACTACACATCCTATATTCCCTTTACATTCATCCCTACTATTACATGTTATATTTATTTTAGCACAATGTTCTTGTATAAGAGTCATGGCTTAGTGGTAGGTCATACAGACTAGTGTTTCCTGGGTTCGGGACTGACAGTGGGATTTTATTATGGTTTTGAACTGAGTACAGGACCTGTCAATCAAAGTGACTAAGGCACTTTTAAGCAGTTGTAACCGGGTTAGCGCTGGTTTGCACGGAGCTCACGCATGTTCACTGGCGGTTAGCTCCGCGCACACAAGCACACACCCACTTACAACCGCTTAACGGTGCTTACTCTGGCACACACCCGCGCTATTTTCTTTGAAAGAAAAGAAAATGGGGAGACAGGAAAGTGGTGAAAAAGGGGTCACAAAGATGGTAAGACAGTAGGGAAACAAGCTTGGGATTTGCAGGAGGGATGTAGGTAAGGCCCATAGCCCAGAGATGGCAACAGTGGAACTGATATCCCCACCCATAGGCAGTTGCCACTGTTCCTTCACTGCCCAGGACGGGGCTGTGCTGGGGGCTGTGTAGGCCAGGCAACAGGCATGCCCGTTAGTTGCGCCACCCATGCCTCAAGCTGGTGTAGGGGCTCGAGAACAGAGTCCCGAATCTCCCTAAGCCCCACAGTCCGGACACTACAGAGGGTGAGTGGTGGTTCTCCTCCGGCCACACTTGCAGAGGGGGGGTGAGCCCCATCCCCTGCAGCACTTCCACCCGCAGGTGGCACAGGGCCACCGGAGGAGGGTCCAGACTCGGCACTAGTGCCAGGTGCACTCGCCAGCTGAGGTGGGAGAGGTGGGTCCGCTGGAACCCGCCTTCCCTGTCGTCCTATGTTTTGCATTATGTCATGACAGTTTGGGTTAGTGACATATAATACCATTCACAATTAGTTGTAACAGCATGCATTAGTATTCCCATTACCCAAACACCCAGATATTCACACCATTGAACAGCGTGCATAACACATGCATAATTTGACCAGAAATACACAGTCCAACAACATGCAGGGTTAATTGATGGCAACAGGCCATCAGGTTTGGATGTATGAACAGGGCAGATGCATCAACGGACATGCAAATATATATGACCCAACAGGACAAATGTCCAGGGGTGTTAATTGTGATTGCACATACCATTTTCATGTGGAATGGGTTATATGTGGTTATAGGGTGGGGTAAAGAAAATAATATTAACACCTTCGAATACCAATACATATGCTGTACATTTCTAATAGCTACAGTTATATACACACTACTGTTCTAACTACAGTTTCCTATATGATAACTATTTCAACTTGGTGATAGGACTGTTACTGCAAAATCAATATACATTTTATTGTTCTTCATACACATTCATATCTAGCTTTTTCAGCTACATCATCCTGCTACATTTGCTTTATATAGCTGTAGACAAGTGTGGATGTTTGGTATATCAGACAATCATCCTATCTGCATATTGCAGACTGAGAGCAACATATCCAGATTTTGGGATACACATTCCAGATGCAGCAACACTTTGAACAGATTTCACTGTTTGGTTTTGATTCTCACATGCATTTCATTCTGTCTTGACTGCAGTATACTTTATTCAGTGGTTATTACTACTGTATTGCTGGATTCATGACACTTTCTCACAATCTCTCACTTGCTTTCATTTTACTATTCAGGATTATACTTACTTCTAGGCTTTATTGACATGTTTTACCTGTAGTTATTACAATCCTTTCCAGCAGTCTCACTTCTGTCATGTTTCAGTATTTCAGCAGGGATATATTTCACACATGTGATTTCATCATCTTCTGCAGCTATACTTTTCAGCCTGCTGCAGGTTGTGTACTACTTTCTTACAGGTAGGGCATTTTAATTTCAGAATATATGTCAGACAGTTTCATTTTTCGGTTTAACTTACAGGCTGAAACACACTTTTGTAATCAAGCAATACTTGCAGACACTTTCACACTGTTACTTGCACATTTTATTCCTTACTGACTACACTGCACTCTTTTGCTGACTGTCATACTTTTATGTTTCTTTACAGTTACTGGTACTGGATTACTGACCTGCCTGGTGGCGCAACCGTACCAGTCTATCGCCATAGGCTCTGCGGTTCACAGAACGGACACCTGTAGCTGTAATATAAATGAAGTAATATTGGAATACACATCTCCATAATATCAGCTTGTTTAATTTCTTACATACATAGTTAAATGTAACTTAGTAGTGGGGCGTTGGGTGTTTGCCGGGCCTCCTGGATCCAAAGGTTCAGTTGGTCCTGCTTGCATCTCTTCAGGTCCAAACAAATCCCAAGAAATGATCTGTATCTCACCAAAGTTCTGCTAAATGAAGCCAATGAAGTAAATCCAAGAAAAAAACTTCGCAGAACACTGCTATGTTTCCAACATTTAATAAAAGTCTAAAAAATAGCATATAAAATCCTGGTACAAACAAAGAATGTCAAACTGAGCGCTTTCGGGTGTAACCCTTCATCAGATAAATTGCTAACTGTTGTATCTTACTATTTAAAAAGAACATCTACCAATCAAAGTTTAGTAAAAAACCCGCCTATTTTTCAGGGCGGGCTTCATTGGAACAACATCATTAAGCCCTGGTGTTCTATGTGCCATAAGCTCTATAATCCATCTGGCTTCCTCCATCTCTGTTAAATGTTTAATGTCACCTCCTCTATTTCCTGTCTTTATATTCACAATGGCCCTGAACTTAAAGCTATGATCTGTGTGTTTCTCAATATGCCTATATAAAGCATTGTGTATGTCTCCATTTCTTATTGCTGACAAGTGTTGTAGGATCCTGACCTTAAACATATTGTTGGTCTTTCCCACATAGAAACAGTTACATTGTTCACATTCAGCTATATAAACTATATCCTTGGTCCTACATGTTGCTCTTGCTTTGAAATCAATATTTCTAGCTGTGACCGGGTGTACAAATCTAGTGGTTTGATTTATATAATTACAGGCTTTGCATATCCCACATGACACACTTCTTATTTTAGTCTTAAAAGGTTCTTTCTTGTTGTTTTTCTCTTTTCCCAAAATATCTTTGAGATTTTTATTTCTTCTATATCCAAAACTAGGATGGTCACCTACTATCGTTTTGACTTTATCATCTACAATTAATATATTCCAGTTCTTTCTGACTATATCACATACCCCTTTTATGTTGCTACTATAGGTAAATGTAATTTTGGGTCTCTGTCTCCCATTATTGCTCTGTATAGGACTATTACTCTTAGTCTCATTGTGTTTTAACCATGGGATGAACCTATCTGTCCTATGGGGCTTATTATCTTTGACTACCTTTTGTACCAAGTTACTCTTATAACCTCTTTCTTGGAATAACCCTTCCATTTGTTGTACTTCAGATTCAAATTTTTATCATCTGTGCATAATCTGGATATCCTACTTACTTGTCCTTTTATAATGTTGGGAAAGGTGTATCTCGGATGCATGCTATCAAATTTCAATAGGGTGTTCTTCCAACAATCTTTCCGATGTAATCTGGTGGAAAAACCTTCTTGTTCTTGTCTAATTAGGACATCTAAGAAGTCTATCTCCATATTGGAGCAGACCATGGTGAACCTCAAAAAAGAAGTGGTGGATTCAATGTATGTCTTAAAATTGTTTAATTGTTCTTTCTCTCCCTCCACAGAATAAAAATATCATCCACAAAACATTTGTATGTGGCTATATATTTGGTCCACCTATTACCAGTAAGTACAAATTTCCTTTCCCAAAAGGATAAAACCAGATTAGCATATGTATTGGCACAGGGGGTGCCCATGGCTACCCCCTGTGCTTGTTTATATGCTTGTTGCTGGCCCAAGAACACATTATTTTCCAAAACTAATGAAAGCATCTCCCCTACAAGTTTCAATTTTGTATCTTCCGCACCTAATTCTTTTAACAATGAATTTATAGCTTTTATACCATAGTCATTACTTATGAATGTAAATAGGTTCTGCACATCCAATGTCACCATTAGATACTCTTCTTTATGTTGCTGTTCCATTTCTCCAATGGCCATGAGAAACTGTCCAGTATCCTTCAGAATTTCAACTATACTGTCAACATATGGCTTCAAAGTGTATTCCAGCCAAATGGATATATGTTAGGTGACCCATCCTCTACCCGACACTATAGGTCGGAGTGGTGGGTCATCCAAAAATTTGTATTTTGGGCAACGCTTTAAAAATAGGTGTTACAACACTTTCTTTCCATAAAACTGAAACAAGTCTTCACTAATGCTTTTGTCTGCCAAAAGTTGCTTTATCTTATTGTGCACTCTATCTATCACCTGTTTAACATATACTGGATTAATTGGTGTATATGTTTTAATGTCAGATAGCATTTTGCTTACTTTAGTTTGATAATACGTAGTGTCTAACACCACTATTGCTCCTCCTTTATCTGCTTGTTTTATAGTTAAATTCTCATTATTACTAAGTCCAGTCAGAGCCATACATTGTGTTTGTGTTAAATTGTGATATTTCTTAACCTTATCATTATGTAGATATTGTGTCAAGTCTTGCTCACAGCTTTTATAAACATATGCATTGATCCGTAAAGGATGGTACAAAATTGCTTGGTTGTTTAAGCCCTATGATGTCTGTAGTGCTGGTACCATATAATTGTTTTAAAGCTACATTCCTGCAATAAAACATTAAATCCATCACAATCTCACTATAGATACTCTCATTACTGGGTACATAAGTAAAGCCTTTGTTTAAAATAAACAGTTCATCATCTGAAAGTTCATGACTAGATAAATTATAAACGATATTAGATGCAGTGTTACCAGTCACTCCATTGTCCTTCTTTTTTTGTTTCCTCTGCCTTCGCTCAAAGAGCACTTCCATTCCCCTTTCTTCTTCATGGGTGCTGGAAGTTGCGCCAAAAAACGCTGTTGACCTGTTGTTTCTTTTCGTCTGGCTCCTAAACGCATGGATTCATTATCCATTGTCGAAGTGTCATCCTTTTTACTATTTTCCATTGGAACCTGTTGTACTATGCCAACCCATCCCTCTTCTAGATCACTTGAAATAGCTGTTTCTGTTGAGACAATCACTTCTGTGCCTAGGTTATAACCTCCTGTAGTGGATCTCATAGTTGGTACCGTATTTGTAGAACTTCGCATGTCTCCTTGATGCTTCTCCTTCTCCCTGGACTCCGCTCCTTGTGTCAAAACTGGATATTCGTCTGTGCATGTGGATCTCGTGATCTCAGAGTGTTGTATACTGTGTGAAATTAAGGTGGAATTACGATTCTGTTGTTTATTTCGTTCTCTGGGCCAAACGAAGATGTTACCCCTGGAGAAATCTTCATGGTCTCTCTTAAGTTTGCCCATTTTTTGTGATTTTAATTTCTCATCACTTTCAGACAAAGTGATGTATAACTGCTCCAGTCTATTAACATAATTCTCCCCCTTAAATTCCAACTCTAACCTGGAATGAAGAGTTGAAATTTCACTTTTCAGCCTTTCTATCTCCGGCTGAAAAAATTCTATTAACAGTTCCATGTATTTAAAGCCCGTGTCTATATTAATCATTTGCCATTTTGCCAACAGTTCTGGATAACGCTCCCCCTGTGTTGGCATACATAGAACTGTCATACCTCTCGGTACGATGCAGTACTTTAGGCAAGCTTCAAAATGATGTTTCTGCCATTGCAGGCGCTGTAGCCTTCCCACTTTATAACTTAAATCCCTTAATAGGGTATCAAAGTTCTGGTCTACATTCACAGGAATAGAGTCATTTAGTTGTTTGTTATTCAAAACAGGGAAGTCCATGTTCAACAAAGGGTTTTCTGAACACATAAATCTGCCTTTATGTTTATCCAAAACATTGCTGCTCATCTCACCCAACATAGTTGTAGAGACCGGAACAGTATTTCCATTCAACATTTCCATAGCATGTGAGATAACAATGCAAGAGTCCAAACAAATCCCAAGAAATGATCTGTATCTCACCAAAGTTCTGCTAAATGAAGCCAATGAAGTAAATCCAAGAAAAAAACTTCGCAGAACACTGCTATGTTTCCAACATTTAATAAAAGTCTAAAAAATAGCATATAAAATCCTGGTACAAACAAAGAATGTCAAACTGAGCGCTTTCGGGTGTAACCCTTCATCAGATAAATTGCTAACTGTTGTATCTTACTATTTAAAAAGAACATCTACCAATCAAAGTTTAGTAAAAAACCCGCCTATTTTTCAGGGCGGGCTTCATTGGAACAACATCATTAAGCCCTGGTGTTCTATGTGCCATAAGCTCTATAATCCATCTGGCTTCCTCCATCTCTGTTAAATGTTTAATGTCACCTCCTCTATTTCCTGTCTTTATATTCACAATGGCCCTGAACTTAAAGCTATGATCTGTGTGTTTCTCAATATGCCTATATAAAGCATTGTGTATGTCTCCATTTCTTATTGCTGACAAGTGTTGTAGGATCCTGACCTTAAACATATTGTTGGTCTTTCCCACATAGAAACAGTTACATTGTTCACATTCAGCTATATAAACTATATCCTTGGTCCTACATGTTGCTCTTGCTTTGAAATCAATATTTCTAGCTGTGACCGGGTGTACAAATCTAGTGGTTTGATTTATATAATTACAGGCTTTGCATATCCCACATGACACACTTCTTATTTTAGTCTTAAAAGGTTCTTTCTTGTTGTTTTTCTCTTTTCCCAAAATATCTTTGAGATTTTTATTTCTTCTATATCCAAAACTAGGATGGTCACCTACTATCGTTTTGACTTTATCATCTACAATTAATATATTCCAGTTCTTTCTGACTATATCACATACCCCTTTTATGTTGCTACTATAGGTAAACGTAATTTTGGGTCTCTGTCTCCCATTATTGCTCTGTATAGGACTATCACTCTTAGTCTCATTGTGTTTTAACCATGGGATGAACCTATCTGTCCTATGGGGCTTATTATCTTTGACTACCTTTTGTACCAAGTTACTCTTATAACCTCTTTCTTGGAATAACCCTTCCATTTGTTGTACTTCAGATTCAAATTTTTTATCATCTGTGCATAATCTGGATATCCTACTTACTTGTCCTTTTATAATGTTGGGAAAGGTGTATCTCGGATGCATGCTATCAAATTTCAATAGGGTGTTCTTCCAACAATCTTTCCGATGTAATGTGGTGGAAAAACCTTCTTGTTCTTGTCTAATTAGGACATCTAAGAAGTCTATCTCCATATTGGAGCAGACCATGGTGAACCTCAAAAAAGAAGTGGTGGATTCAATGTATGTCTTAAAATTGTTTAATTGTTCTTTCTCTCCCCTCCACAGAATAAAAATATCATCCACAAAACATTTGTATGTGGCTATATATTTGGTCCACCTATTACCAGTAAGTACAAATTTCCTTTCCCAAAAGGATAAAACCAGATTAGCATATGTATTGGCACAGGGGGTGCCCATGGCTACCCCCTGTGCTTGTTTATATGCTTGTTGCTGGCCCAAGAACACATTATTTTCCAAAACTAATGAAAGCATCTCCCCTACAAGTTTCAATTTTGTATCTTCCGCACCTAATTCTTTTAACAATGAATTTATAGCTTTTATACCATAGTCATTACTTATGAATGTAAATAGGTTCTGCACATCCAATGTCACCATTAGATACTCTTCTTTATGTTGCTGTTCCATTTCTCCAATGGCCATGAGAAACTGTCCAGTATCCTTCAGAATTTCAACTATACTGTCAACATATGGCTTCAAAGTGTATTCCAGCCAAATGGATATATGTTAGGTGACCCATCCTCTACCCGACACTATAGGTCGGAGTGGTGGGTCATCCAAAAATTTGTGTATTTTGGGCAACGCTTTAAAAATAGGTGTTACAACACTTTCTTTCCATAAAAACTGAAACAAGTCTTCACTAATGCTTTTGTCTGCCAAAAGTTGCTTTATCTTATTGTGCACTCTATCTATCACCTGTTTAACATATACTGGATTAATTGGTGTATATGTTTTAATGTCAGATAGCATTTTGCTTACTTTAGTTTGATAATACGTAGTGTCTAACACCACTATTGCTCCTCCTTTATCTGCTTGTTTTATAGTTAAATTCTCATTATTACTAAGTCCAGTCAGAGCCATACATTGTGTTTGTGTTAAATTGTGATATTTCTTAACCTTATCATTATGTAGATATTGTGTCAAGTCTTGCTCACAGCTTTTTATAAACATATGCATTGATCCCGTAAAGGATGGTACAAAATTGCTTGGTTGTTTAAGCCCTATGATGTCTGTAGTGCTGGTACCATATAATTGTTTTAAAGCTACATTCCTGCAATAAAACATTAAATCCATCACAATCTCACTATAGATACTCTCATTACTGGGTACATAAGTAAAGCCTTTGTTTAAAATAAACAGTTCATCATCTGAAAGTTCATGACTAGATAAATTATAAACGATATTAGATGCAGTGTTACCAGTCACTCCATTGTCCTTCTTTTTTTGTTTCCTCTGCCTTCGCTCAAAGAGCACTTCCATTCCCCTTTCTTCTTCATGGGTGCTGGAAGTTGCGCCAAAAAACGCTGTTGACCTGTTGTTTCTTTTCGTCTGGCTCCTAAATGCATGGATTCATTATCCATTGTCGAAGTGTCATCCTTTTTACTATTTTCCATTGGAACCTGTTGTACTATGCCAACCCGTCCCTCTTCTAGATCACTCGAAATAGCTGTTTCTGTTGAGACAATCACTTCCGTGCCTAGGTTATAACCTCCTGTAGTGGATCTCATAGTTGGTACCGTATTTGTAGAACTTCGCATGTCTCCTTGATGCTTCTCCTTTTCCCTGGACTCCGCTCCTTGTGTCAAGACTGGATATTCGTCTGTGCATGTGGATCTCGTGGTCTCAGAGTGTTGTATACTGTGTGAAATTAAGGTGGAATTACGATTCTGTTGTTTATTTCGTTCTCTGGGCCAAACGAAGATGTTACCCCTGGAGAAATCTTCATGGTCTCTCTTAAGTTTGCCCATTTTTTGTGATTTTAATTTCTCATCACTTTCAGACAAAGTGATGTATAACTGCTCCAGTCTATTAACATAATTCTCCCCCTTAAATTCCAACTCTAACCTGGAATGAAGAGTTGAAATTTCACTTTTCAGCCTTTCTATCTCCGGCTGAAAAAATTCTATTAACAGTTCCATGTATTTAAAGCCCGTGTCTATATTAATCATTTGCCATTTTGCCAACAGTTCTGGATAACGCTCCCCCTGTGTTGGCATACATAGAACTGTCATACCTCTCGGTACGATGCAGTACTTTAGGCAAGCTTCAAAATGATGTTTCTGCCATTGCAGGCGCTGTAGCCTTCCCACTTTATAACTTAAATCCCTTAATAGGGTATCAAAGTTCTGGTCTACATTCACAGGAATAGAGTCATTTAGTTGTTTGTTATTCAAAACAGGGAAGTCCATGTTCAACAAAGGGTTTTCTGAACACATAAATCTGCCTTTATGTTTAT
Organism: Protopterus annectens; assembly: GCF_019279795.1. Taxonomy (NCBI): domain Eukaryota; kingdom Metazoa; phylum Chordata; order Ceratodontiformes; family Protopteridae; genus Protopterus; species Protopterus annectens. The sequence goes on from NC_056747.1 coordinate 706,660,608, forward strand.
CCAAAACATTGCTGCTCATCTCACCCAACATAGTTGTAGAGACCGGAACAGTATTTCCATTCAACATTTCCATAGCATGTGAGATAACAATGCAAGAGTCCAAACAAATCCCAAGAAATGATCTATATCTCACCAAAGTTATGCTAAATGAAGCCAATGAAGTAAAACCAAGAAAAAACTTCGCAGAACGCTGCTATGTTTCCAGCATTTAATAAAAGTCGTAGATAAAATAACATATAAAATCCTGGTACAAACAAAGAATATCAAACTGAGCGCTTTCGGGTATAACCCTTCATCAGATAAATTGCTAACTGTTGTATCTTACTATTTAAAAGAACATCTACCAATCAAAGTTTAGTAAAACCCGCCTATTTTCAGGGCGGGCTTCATTGGAACAACATCATTAAGCCCTGGTGTTCTATGTGCCATAAGCTCTATAATCCATCTGGCTTCCTCCATCTCTGTTAAATGTTTAATGTCACCTCCTCTATTTCCTGTCTTTATATTCATAATGGCCCTGAACTTAAAGCTATGATCTGTGTGTTTCTCAATATGCCTATATAAAGCATTGTGTATGTCTCCATTTCTTATTGCTGACAAGTGTTGTAGGATCCTGACCTTAAACATATTGTTGGTCTTTCCCACATAGAAACAGTTACATTGTTCACATTCAGCTATATAAACTATATCCTTGGTCCTACATGTTGCTCTTGCTTTGAAATCAATATTTCTAGCTGTGACCGGGTGTACAAATCTAGTGGTTTGATTTATATAATTACAGGCTTTGCATATCCCACATGACACACTTCTTATTTTAGTCTTAAAAGGTTCTTTCTTGTTGTTTTTCTCTTTTCCCAAAATATCTTTGAGATTTTTATTTCTTCTATATCCAAAACTAGGATGGTCACCTACTATCGTTTTGACTTTATCATCTACAATTAATATATTCCAGTTCTTTCTGACTATATCACATACCCCTTTTATGTTGCTACTATAGGTAAACGTAATTTTGGGTCTCTGTCTCCCATTATTGCTCTGTATAGGACTATTACTCTTAGTCTCATTGTGTTTTAACCATGGGATGAACCTATCTGTCCTATGGGGCTTATTATCTTTGACTACCTTTTGTACCAAGTTACTCTTATAACCTCTTTCTTGGAATAACCCTTCCATTTGTTGTACTTCAGATTCAAATTTTTTATCATCTGTGCATAATCTGGATATCCTACTTACTTGTCCTTTTATAATGTTGGGAAAGGTGTATCTCGGATGCATGCTATCAAATTTCAATAGGGTGTTCTTCCAACAATCTTTCCGATGTAAACTGGTGGAAAAACCTTCTTGTTCTTGTCTAATTAGGACATCTAAGAAGTCTATCTCCATATTGGAGCAGACCATGGTGAACCTCAAAAAAGAAGTGGTGGATTCAATGTATGTCTTAAAATTGTTTAATTGTTCTTTCTCTCCCCTCCACAGAATAAAAATATCATCCACAAAACATTTGTATGTGGCTATATATTTGGTCCACCTATTACCAGTAAGTACAAATTTCCTTTCCCAAAAGGATAAAACCAGATTAGCATATGTATTGGCACAGGGGGTGCCCATGGCTATCCCCTGTGCTTGTTTATATGCTTGTTGCTGGCCCAAGAACACATTATTTTCCAAAACTAATGAAAGCATCTCCCCTACAAGTTTCAATTTTGTATCTTCCGCACCTAATTCTTTTAACAAAGAATTTATAGCTTTTATACCATAGTCATTACTTATGAATGTAAATAGGTTCTGCACATCCAATGTCACCATTAGATACTCTTCCTTATGTTGCTGTTCCATTTCTCCAATGGCCATGAGAAACTGTCCAGTATCCTTCAGAATTTCAACTATACTGTCAACATATGGCTTCAAAGTGTATTCCAGCCAAATGGATATATGTTAGGTGACCCATCCTCTACCCAACACTATAGGTCGGAGTGGTGGGTCATCCAAAAATTTGTGTATTTTGGGCAACGCTTTAAAAATAGGTGTCACAACACTTTCTTTCCATAAAAACTGAAACAAGTCTTCACTAATGCTTTTGTCTGCCAAAAGTTGCTTTAACTTATTGTGCACTCTATCTATCACCTGTTTAACATATACTGGATTAATTGGTGTATATGTTTTAATGTCAGATAGCATTTTGCTTACTTTAGTTTGATAATACGTAGTGTCTAACACCACTATTGCTCCTCCTTTATCTGCTTGTTTTATAGTTTAATTCTCATTATTACTAAGTCCAGTCAGAGCCATACGTTGTGTTTGTGTTAAATTGTGATATTTCTTAACCTTATCATTATGTAGATATTGTGTCAAGTCTTGCTCACAGCTTTTTATAAACATATGCATTGATCCCGTAAAGGATGGTACAAAATTGCTTGGTTGTTTAAGCCCTATGATGTCTGTAGTGCTGGTACCATATAGTTGTTTTAAAGCTACATTCCTGCAATAAAACATTAAATCCATCACAATCTCACTATAGATACTCTCATTACTGGGTACATAAGTAAAGCCTTTGTTTAAAATAAACAGTTCATCATCTGAAAGTTCATGACTAGATAAATTATAAACGATATTAGATGCAGTGTTACCAGTCACTCCATTGTCCTTCTTTTTTTGTTTCCTCTGCCTTCGCTCAAAGAGCACTTCCATTCCCCTTTCTTCTTCATGGGTGCTGGAAGTTGCGCCAAAAAACGCTGTTGACCTGTTGTTTCTTTTCGTCTGGCTCCTAAACGCATGGATTCATTATCCATTGTCGAAGTGTCATCCTTTTTACTATTTTCCATTGGAACCTGTTGTACTATGCCAACCCGTCCCTCTTCTATATCACTCGAAATAGCTGTTTCTGTTGAGACAATCACTTCCGTGCCTAGGTTATAACCTCCTGTAGTGGATCTCATAGTTGGTACCGTATTTGTAGAACTTCGCATGTCTCCTTGATGCTTCTCCTTCTCCCTGGACTCCACTCCTTGTGTTGAAACTGGATATTCGTCTGTGCATGTGGATCTCGTGGTCTCAGAGTGTTGTATACTGTGTGAAATTAAGGTGGAATTACGATTCTGTTGTTTATTTCATTCTCTGGGCCAAATGAAGATGTTACCCCTGGAGAAATCTTCATGGTCTCTCTTAAGTCTGCCCATTTTTTGTGATTTTAATTTCTCATCACTTTCAGACAAAGTGATGTATAACTGCTCCAGTCTATTAACATAATTCTCCCCCTTAAATTCCAACTCTAACCTGGAATGAAGAGTTGAAATTTCACTTTTCAGCCTTTCTATCTCCGGCTGAAAAAAATTCTATTAACAGTTCCATGTATTTAAAGCCCGTGTCTATATTAATCATTTGCCATTTTGCCAACAGTTCTGGATAACGCTCCCCCTGTGTTGGCATACATAGAACTGTCATACCTCTCGGTACGATGCAGTACTTTAGGCAAGCTTCAAAATGATGTTTCTGCCATTGCAGGCGCTGTAGCCTTCCCAATTTATAACTTAAATCCCTTAATAGGGTATCAAAGTTCTGGTCTACATTCACAGGAATAGAGTCATTTAGTTGTTTGTTATTCAAAACAGGGAAGTCCATGTTCAACAAAGGGTTTTCTGAACACATAAATCTGCCTTTATGTTTATCCAAAACATTGCTGCTCATCTCACCCAACATAGTTGTAGAGACCGGAACAGTATTTCCATTCAACATTTCCATAGCATGTGAGATAACAATGCAAGAGTCCAAACAAATCCCAAGAAATGATCTGTATCTCACCAAAGTTCTGCTAAATGAAGCCAATGAAGTAAATCCAAGAAAAACTCCGCAGAACACTGCTATGTTTCCAACATTTAATAAAAGTCTAAAAAATAGCATATAAAATCCTGGTACAAACAAAGAATGTCAAACTGAGCGCTTTCGGGTGTAACCCTTCATCAGATAAATTGCTAACTGTTGTATCTTACTATTTAAAAAGAACATCTACCAATCAAAGTTTAGTAAAAAACCCGCCTATTTTTCAGGGCGGGCTTCATTGGAACAACATCATTAAGCCCTGGTGTTCTATGTGCCATAAGCTCTATAATCCATCTGGCTTCCTCCATCTCTGTTAAATGTTTAATGTCACCTCCTCTATTTCCTGTCTTTATATTCACAATGGCCCTGAACTTAAAGCTATGATCTGTGTGTTTCTCAATATGCCTATATAAAGCATTGTGTATGTCTCCATTTCTTATTGCTGACAAGTGTTGTAGGATCCTGACCTTAAACATATTGTTGGTCTTTCCCACATAGAAACAGTTACATTGTTCACATTCAGTTATATAAACTATATCCTTGGTCCTACATGTTGCCCTTGCTTTGAAATCAATATTTCTAGCTGTGACCGGGTGTACAAATCTAGTGGTTTGATTTATATAATTACAGGCTTTGCATATTCCACATGACACACTTCTTATTTTAGTCTTAAAAGGTTCTTTCTTGTTGTTTTTCTCTTCAGGTCCGCGTGGTGGTGATGGACCTGCTCACCAGTCCTTGGAATCCCTGTGGCACTGGTGAGATCATGAGCCAACCGGTCCCATGCCTCGGCCCTGTATGCTCCCCAGAGGACCTGGCCCTGCATGAGTTGGGCCTCATGATTGTGGAGTAGGAGCCAGACCATGTACCTGGACTCCTCAACACCCCACCTCTGTGCTCGAAAGCAACTACCCTCTCCTACTCCTGTCATTCTGCCTGCAGGTCAGTTCTACAATCGTTTATGCTGTGTATTCCCGCCTATGGGGCTTATATAGTCCGTTTTTCCTGCACATATCTGTGATTGGCCATTTTGGAATTGTATCAACTTCAGTAAACCTGCATTGTCATGCTCCAGTTTGTATTCATTCCTATATATTAGCTATTATTGCATTTATAGGTACTGCTGTCATGGCTCCGCGCAAATGGGGTACGCTGCTTTAAGCCTCATTTGGCTATCGGCACGCATATTACGCTCAGCTCAGTTAGGGGCACATAGATTTAGCATGTTAAACCACTGCTCAGCTACGGGCACTCATTTTGCACCAGTTAAACCACTGCTCATCTACGGGCAGATGCACTCACTCTGTTAAACAGTAGCTCAGCTATGGGCACATCTGGCATTTTTTATTCTTTTGTTACATCACATTTCTTCAATATAAATGGGCTATTTCATTACATTTTAAATAAAATGTGGTTTTATGTGTACATATTTGTCAGGGACTTGTTTCCTGCTTATTTTGCTAAAAATAAAAAAAATGGTGTTGTGGGGGCTTGAACCATGAATGCCTGCACTTCAGCCAACATCTCTACCACTACGCTATTGCTTCCTGGCTTATTTTGCATATTAAGTTCTTATATGCTTTCCCACTGACTGCTAACTGTAGCTGCACTACGGGCACACCCGCGCAAACGAGCGCACTCATGGTTAAACATTTTTACAATTTAAAAAAAATATATGACATGGTTATTTATATGTTTTCTGTTCATAGTCTGTGGGGGCATGTGTTGTATTCTGTTTATTCCCATTTCCGTGGACTCTGTCGTGGGGGTTTACTTTGGGAACTTTTCCTCTTCTGGGGGCATGTCCGTTTACAGGGCTCGGCCTATGGACACACCCCCTACTGTTTTACACAGACCGTGTTAGCCTTCAGTGTGATTCAGCATGCTCTCATGAATATGCAGAGCATGCTGACATCACTCCGTTTAACTGCAGCCTCCGTGTATGAGTTATAACTCTTACACGGAGGCTTCGTGAATCCTGCCCATATATGTTTGTGTGTGTGTGTGTA